>NC_053028.1:614340462-614473635 GCF_003073215.2 Triticum urartu
AGGACAATCTCGGATGAAGGAATGCTCTACATGAATTGTCTTCGTCTCGTCGAATCGGTCGATTTTGATATAAAAATCATCTCAATCCGAGTTCGTATGCAAAAGTTAGAGCTATCTGGATGCAGCCCTGTCAAGAGGCGAAATATGACGCGGAAGACCAGACATGTCTTGGCAAGTGTCTGATGTAATGCGTGAGTGTTTTGGCCCAGAAGATGGCCTCGAATCGGAAAACGTTCAACACGAAAGTTTTTCGTCTCGTCAAAACGGTCAACTTTGCTTTTGGACACATTTTCATCCAAGGTCATTTACTGCCTCAAAAACCTTGCCGGGGAAAGCTTGCCGCCGTGAACAGTAACCTTGCCGGGGGAGAGCTTGCCGCCGTGAACAGTAACCTGCCGGGGAAAGCTTGCCGCCGTGAACAGTAACCTTGCCGGGGAGAGCTTGCCTCCGTGAACAGTAACCTTGCCGGGGGAGAGCTTGCCGCCGTGAACAGTAACCTGCCGGGGAAAGCTTGCCGCCGTGAACAGTAACCTTGCCGGGAAAGCTTGCTGCGGTGAACAGTAGAAACTGTCGAGGCCAATCCGACCAGATGCTGAAGATGGGCTCAATACTTATCTAGATGACTTCGGATGAAGAAGTGTTCAACACGGGAGTTGTTCGTAACGTCCAAACGGTCAACTTTGCTTTTGGAGTCATCATCATCCGACGTAGTATACGACCTGCAGAGACGCTGCAAGAGTCGGACGGTCCAGTCAGCTACATGAACGAGTCCGACTCGAAATTAGAGATGACCCCGTGGAGTATTCAAGATGGCCTTATTTGGAAAAGTGATCAACATACGGATTGTTGGCCTCGTCGAAGCACACATAATTGATATTTGAACCGTCTCCATCGGAAGTCATATGCAGATTCCACAACCCACGCAAGGAGCAAGACAGAAGATTGGACCAGATTCGGGCTGAATCCGAGTGGGACCAGAATTAGGATTCTAGGACGTGAATTGATGTAATTTTCTTGTAAGGAAAGCCTAGATAAATCCTTTGCTTGTACGGGAAGTCCAGCCGCCTCTTATATATGTTGGCGGTGACGGCCGATTGAACAACACACAATCGAACAAATCAATATACTACTTTTTCATCTACATTTTATCTCTCCACCGTTTTTCTATCTCGTTCTTCGCTGTTCTTCGTGTTTGAGAGCCGCGAATCCCGAGGCTCTAGGGGCGAGCGAATCGACCTAGGGCAGCCCATAGCCGCCGCACTCCCTGACGGGGTCCCTCCCGGGGGTGTGGGGTTTTCGGGTCTGCAAAAGCGCCCGTCGACTGTCTTGCGTATTGCGCTGTCGGTCGGGTCTCCTTCGACGTGAGCTGCGGTGCATCACCCCCAGCGTCGAGGGTACACGTGACGTGTTCATGTGTCAACAACATCATTCTCCTAATGATGTGATCCCGTTCATCAAATGACAACACATGTCTATGGTTAGGAAACTCAACCATCTTTGATTAATGAGCTAGTCTAGTAGAGGCTTACTAGGGACACAATGTTTTGTCTATGTATCCACACATTTATCAAGTTTCTGGTTAATACAATTCTAGCATGGATAATAAACATTTATCATGATATAAATAAATATAAAATAACAACTTTATTATTGCCTCTAGGGCATATTTCCTTCACCAGCTTCCTTGACAATGCATCAAGATGCGGGCGCTCCGCTGGCGCGGTGTGCCCAATGTAGGTGTATGCCGGTGCTACTTCTTGAGTTTGCGTTGGTGTTTCCTTTGAAGAGGAAAGAGTGATGCATCAACGTAGAGATAAGTATTTCCCTCAATTAAGAACCAAGGTATCAATCCAGTAGGAGGAACACACAAGTCACCAATGATTGCACCTACACAAACAAACAAATAGTTGCACCCAATGCAATAAAGGGGTTGTCAATCCCTTCACGGTTATTTACAAGGATGAGATCCGATAGTGACAGATGTAAAAGATAAGTAAAAGTGCAAAATAAGATAAAGGTAAATAAACCACAGCAAGATATTTTTGGATTTTTGGTTTTATAGGTCTGAAAATAATATGATAAAAGATAGACTCGGGGGCCATAGTTTTCACTAGAGGCTTGTCTCTTGAAAGAAATCATACAGTGGGTGAACAAGTTACTATTGAGCAATTGAAAAGCGAATAATTATGAAGAAATCCAAGGCAATGATGATGTATATAGGCATCATGTCCATGAGAAGTAGATCGACTCGTGCCTGCATCTACTACTATTACTCCACACATTGACCACTATCCATCATGCATCTAGTGTATTAAGTTAAGAAGAACTGAGTAATGCCTTAAGCAAGATGACATGATGTAGAGGGATAGATCCAATCAATATGAATAAACCCCATCTTTTTATCCTTAGTGACAACAATACAAATACCTGTCATGTCCCCTTCTGTCATGGGGAATAAGCACCGCAAGATTGAACCCACTACAAAGAACCTCTCCCATTGCAAGAAAAATCAATCTATTTGGCCAAACAAATCAATAGAAATACAAAGCTATCTTAATAATGTATAAAAGAGTTCAAATAAGACTCAGCTAATATTCATAGATAATCTGATCATAAACCCACAATTCACCGGATCTCAACAAACACACCGCAAAAGAAGATTACATCGAATAGATCTCCAAGAACATCGAGGAGAACATTGTACTGAAGATCAAAGAGAGAGAAGAAGCCATCTAGCTACTAGCTATAGACCCATAGGTCTGTGGTAAACTACTCACACATCATCGGAAGGGCAGCAATGTTGATGTAGAGGCCCTCCGTTATCGAATCCCCCTCCGGCGGAGTACCGGAAAAGGCCCCAAGATGAGATCTTACGAGGATAGAAACTTGCGGTGGCGGAAAAGTATTTTTTGTGTGTCCTCTAGTCTATGGGGAATATTTAGGTATTTATAGAAGAAAAATTAGGGCTAGAGGTTCCATAGGGGGCCCACAAGCTTGGGGGCCGCCCCCTCCCTAGGGCGCGCCCTCCGAGCTTGTGGCCACCTCGTGGCTCTTCTGGCCTCCTCCCGAAGCTTCCAGCGTGTCTTGTGGTCCAAGAAAAATCGTCAAAAATTTTCGTTCCTTTGGTATTGATTTTCTGTAAACACAAAAATAAAGAAAAAAAACAGTAACTGGCACTGGACACTAGGTTAATAGGTTAGTCCCAAAAAATAATATAAAATAGCATAATAATGCATATAAACATACAAGATTGATAATATAATAGCACGGAATAAAAAAAAATTATAAACACATTGAAGACTTATCAGCCGGCATCCGCCTCCACTGGTTGTGTTCCTCGCACGCTCATGTGTCGCTGCTGCAGAAGTGGAGTATCCCCGTGTTTATCCGGTGGCAGCGCAATCACACCGGCACAACATGTTGCACTGTATGACTCAGCGACGATTGCCACGGCAATGCTGCCGTGTTCTATCTCCTTACTTTGCCGTTGTGATTCCATCCACTGGGAGGTACATGCACATTTATTTCTGTTAGAGATACGGCAGGCAATTTAACTGAACAAAGAATGAAAACCAAGCAGGAGAAACAATATTTTAACGTGGAAACCCCTCCAACACGAAGGGGAAAAACTACGGGTGCCAGCCAGTCAAACTTCACTATATCGAGGGAGGTTACAAATGCCGGGGATTTACAACTGATCAACTTATCCCGTGCGGTGGCTTACAAGAGGTATATATATATATATATATATAACACATGTGACCTAGACCAATACTGATCCGTACGCTCCGCTTCGATTACAAGAGAAAGGCTAACTTCAGACTCGATATGCTCCACTTTGGCCCAAGCCTACCGGCGATGAGCCTCGCTCCGCTCGCTCTTCCGAAGCTAGCCTTTCTCTTTATATATGAATTTGGAGCATAACATAGCAATTTCATCCCCAGTTTTGCATGCGTATGTGATTTGCTTATTTGATGAACTTTGGTCCTGCAGTAGTTTAATCAGCTTATCTTAGAGATGTACTAGGCTAATCAATTGCTAAATAATTTATAATTAATTAGGACAATTACCTGATGGGAGACAATCAGACAGGGAGAACGATTGCTTGAAGAGACTTAGGTAGTATGCTCTCACAAGGAAATGCAAAAGTAATTTCGCAAGAGAAGTGGTGATGGCGAGGCTCTACCACGACAACCTTGTTCGCCTCCTTGCGTACTGCAAGGAAAGCAACAAGTGGATACTCATCTATGGCTACATGTTGAACAACAAAATGGATCTCTATGTATTTGCTATGTATACTTGTATATTTTTTCTTGCCTATGATCAGAATTTTGATCACAATAGACAATCAGGTTCTCTTCTTCAATTGTTGGTTATTGTTTTTATGTGGTCCAATACATAAGTGCAACTCATAGCTGCAAGGGTTAGAATTTAGAGAAAATGTACATCAAGTTCCAGATAATAGAACTGCAAATTTGGACAATACCTTTAGAGGAAATTTGTATGCTGGACATGCTTGAACATGTCAAAGCTCATGCATGAGTAATTATATCCTTAGGTTATTCCTATTATATGCAAACTGAGCTTCAAAATTTTGTAAATTAGCATTTTAAATAGTTCAGAGCTACTACTTTATTGTTAGTATTTAGGTGGATGGTCTCTGTTTTAGATACAAGTAATGCACTTCATCAAGTTCTATTTATCCATGTCCTAGGTGCCAATAGCTATATATTTTCATCGCAAGCACCCAAGTACTGCAGCTCTATTGTTGTTCATGGTTGGCCTATGCCCTACAGAGAGAGGAATTAGTATTTGCCTCTGTCAGACTGTAGTTGTCTCATATGCCTCTTGTGTTAGTTTCATCATTGATTAGATGCATAACCAAATTATCATTGCCAAATTTTGTGGTTGCAGTATTTGTCCCTTTCTCACAAAATGTTAATTCTATGTTAGTTATATCTTATGTTTTTCAAGGATGCGTCAAAGGTTGACGCATCAGAAGCATAGATAGAAGGGCTATGGGCAGAGGATTCTTTACAACCCGGCCACGGCTTAGAAAGCCAAGAGGATCCACATGCGGATCACTCGCCACTATCCAACCTATCTACCGTACCTGGGAGAGAACCTAGCTCCCGAAATAAACCCGCAACCCTCCAATCTTGGCCCTCTAGCTTGATCCTCCTAAGAACGACTTCCGCCGATGGGGAAGCACCATTGAAAACAATGTCGTTCTTGTGCTTCCGTATCATCCATGCAACGAGTGTCACCATGGTCCATGTCTCCTTCCTTAACTGCTTCTACGGGCTAAGAGAAGTCCACCATTGCACCAAGTTCGTATCAACCATGGGCATCCAGGTAGGTTTGCCCCAAGCGTTGGTGATGCTGGTCCACACTTGCGGAGCTAGCACACAACCCAACAACAAGTGGTCGATCGTTTCCCTCAGACCTAATAGTATTGGAATCTCAAGGATTGGATGTGATATTAGGCATGGATTGGTTATCAAAGTATGAAGGGAATATTGAATGTGCTAGTAAGTCAATTTTGCTTACCACCCCAGAAGGGAGAAGGATCAAGTATGTATCCCGGCATGTGCCAAAGAGGACTCAAGTAAATTGCCTAACAGGAGTTGTGTAGGAGGAAGTACCTGTGGTAAGGGATTTCCCTGATGTATTTCCAGAGGAGTTGCCAGGCATGCCATCGGATAGAGATATTGAGTTTTTGATTGAGCTATTGCCAGGCACAGGTCCAATATCAAAGAGACCATATAGGATGCCAGCAAAGGATTTGGTGGAAATTAAGAAGAAGATTAAGGAGTTACTGGATAAGGGATATATTCTCCCAAGTTCTTCGCCTTGGGGATCGCCAGTACTTCTAGTGGAGAAAAAGGATGGATCGTTAAGGATGGTTGTTGATTATCAAGGATTGAATGAAGTAACGATCAAGAACAGTACCCACTACCAATGATCAACGATCTATTTGATCGATTGCAAGGAGCTAAGGTATTTTCCAAGATCGATCTGCGATCAGGATACCACCAGTTGAAGATTCGAGAACAAGATATTCCGAAGACAGCTTTTACCACCAGGTATGGGCTGTATGAGTATACCGTTATGTCATTTGGTCTGACTAACGCACCTGCCTATTTTATGAACATGATGAACAAAGTGTTTATGGAGTTTTTGGATAAGTTCGTCGTAGTGTTCATTGATGATATCTTGGTTTATTCAAAGAATGAAGAGGAACATAAGGAGCATTTGCGTTTGGTACTTGGAAAGCTCAGAGAACATCAATTATATGCCAAGTTCAGCAAATGTGAGTTTTGGTTGAAGGAAGTAGGATTCCTCGGACATGTTATATCGGGAGAAGGTATAGCAGTAGATCCCGCTAAAGTTGAACCCGTGACCAAGTGGGAAGCCCCAACAACAGTTGGAGAGATCCGGAGTTTTCTTGGACTCGCAGGATACTACCGGAGATTTATTGAGAATTTTTCAAAGATTGCGAAGCCTATGACTGAGTTGTTGAAGAAAGATACCAAGTTCATATGGACAGAGGAATGTGAGGCTAGTTTCCAGGAGTTGAAGAAACGTTTGGTTACCTCACCAGTGTTGATTTTGCCAGACCAGACCAAGGATTATGAGGTGTATTGCGACGCTTCACGTCGAGGACTTGGAGCAGTGCTTATGCAGGAAGGGAGAGTTGTTTCATATGCCTCAAGACAACTGAAGCCTCATGAGTTGAATTATGCTACGCATGATTTGGAGTTAGCAGCCGTAGTGCATGCATTGAAGACATGGAGACATTTTCTCATTGGAAATCATTGTGAGGTGTACACGGATCATAAGAGTTTGAAGTACATTTTCACACAGAAGGAGTTGAATCTCAGACAAAGGAGATGGTTGGAGCTTATCAAAGATTATGATATGAAATTGCATTATCATCCTGGAAAGGCTAATGTAGTAGCAGACGCATTAAGCCGTAAGAGCCATGTCAATACATTAATGACGGGATAAATACCCAAGGAGTTAGCAGAAAATCTTCGTGAACTATGTTTGGAAATAGTTCCGAGAGGCTATGTAGCAGCATTGGAGATTCAGTCAACCTTGATGGATAAAATCAGGGAAGCTCAGAAAGCTGACAAAGAGATTGCCGCTATAAAGGAGAAACTGAGCAAAGGAAAAGCTAAAGGATTTCGTGAGGATGAGCACGACACCCTATGGTTTGAAGACCGCGTTTACGTGCCCAATGACCCAGAGATCAGGAAGTTGATTTTGCAAGAGGCACACGACTCACCGTATTCAATTCACCCAGGAAATACCAAGATGTATTTGGATTTGAAGGACATTTTCTGGTGGACCGGAATGAAGAAGGATATTGCGGAGTATGTAGCAGTTTGTGATGTATGCCAGAGAGTAAAGGCAGAGCATCAGAAGCCAGCAGGATTGTTACAACCATTGCCGATACCCGAATGGAAGTGGGATAAGTTAGGCATGGATTTTATCACGGGTTTGCCCAGGACTCGTTCAGGCTATGACTCGATTTGGGTTGTAGTTGATCGATTGACGAAAGTAGCTCATTTCATCCCAGTAAAGACCACTTACACTAGTGCTAAGTTGGCAAAGATATACATGACCAGAATAGTATGTCTGCATGGAGTTCCAAGGATTATCGTATCAGATAGAGGAACCCAGTTTACCTCAAAGTTCTGGAAGCAGTTGCATGAAACTTTGGGAACCAGGTTAGAATTCAGTACAACTTTTCATCCGTAGACAGATGGACAGACCGAGAGAGTCAATCAGATTTTGGAGGATATGCTGAGAGCTTGTGCGCTAGATTATGGATCTAGTTGGGACGATAATTTGCCATATGCAGAGTTCTCTTACAACAACAGTTACCAAACCAGTTTGAAGATGGCCCCTTTCGAAGCTTTGTACGGAAGGAGGTGCAGGACACCGTTGTCATGGGACGAAGTTGGAGACCGCCAGTTGTTTGGTCCTGACTTGATTAAAGAGTCTGAACAAAAGGTGAAGATGATTCACGATAGGCTCAAGGTAGCCCAGTCCAGACAGAAAAGTTATGCAGATTCTAAACGTAAGCTGACAGTTTACGAAGTCGGAGATAGAGCTTATCTTCGAGTATCTCCACTTTGGGGAACAAAGCGTTTTGGAGTTAAAGGGAAGTTAGCACCACGATTTGTAGGACCATATCGAGTTTTGGAGCGTATGGGAGAAGTGGCCTACAAGTTGGAATTGCCCGAAGGATTGTTAGGAGTTCATGATGTGTTCCACGTTTCTCAGTTAAAGAAGTGTCACGCGGAGATGGCTGACATACCGTTGAGAGACACAGTGCCATTGAAAACTATTCAGTTGGATAACAATTTGACCTACGAGGAGAAACCAGTCAAGATTCTCGAGTTTGCCAGTCGAGTTACTCGCAGCAAGGTTATCAAGTTTTGCAAAGTTCAGTGGAGCCACCACACGGAGGATGAAGCCACCTGGGAGCGAGAGGAAGATTTGCTCAAGGACCACCCTCACCTATTTTCTAGCCAACCCGAATCTCGAGGGCGAGATTCATCTTAAGGGAGGTAGGTTTGTAACATCCCAAATTTTCAATTTGGAATGTTATACATTAGATCATCATGCATATCATATTTTATTTTGCATTTTGGTTGATCCTAGAAATTCTACGCAACTCAATGACCCACGGAGAGAGTTGGGGATTTCGTTATTTTCATATTTGAGTTTTCTCAAATTTTGAGAATAGGATCATTTGATTTTATTTATTTTATCATCAATTATTTCTACTACAAAAATATGAGAGAGGGAATAAAATGACTTTCCCAAAATAAAGAAATATTGAGGATTTAATAATAAAATCAAATAAGATTTTATTTCGGAGTTTTTTTTGGTGTTTTATTTGAATTTAGGAAAAAAGTGCGTTTTTCAAAATTGCATTTAGGGCCCAAATAAATGTTCACCTTGTGCAACTTGATTTTAGAAGCCCGTGAAAATTTATTTCGGAATTTTTGGAGTCCGTTTAGTATTTCTTTTTATTTTTCTTCCGAGCGGAATAAAAAACGAACCGACTTCGGGCCGTACCCGAGCGGGACACCACCCGGGGGCAGCCTTTAAATAGCGCCGCCCCGAGCCGCCCCAGCCCATCAGCCCCGCCTCGATCCACGCGCGCCGCCGAAGCCGCCGCCGCCGCCGACGATCCCGCCGCCCGAGGTTCGTCGCGCCTCGTTTTCCGTGCCGAAAAAAAGAAAAAGAGAAAAAAAGAGAAAAAAAATATTCGGCGTTCGTCGTTTTTCTTTTTCTCGGATTAAATCCGCGATTTTTCTGATCGCGATTCCTGATCCAAGTTTCATTTTAGTTTAACTTTTCGCTCGTTTATCAGAATCAGGCGATATAAGCGCCTAGGGATTTGTCTCGAAACCGTCTATCCGTTTAACCAACTTAAACAAGATTTTGCTACTGTAAAATTTGCCCTAGATCCAGATTACTAGAACGAAGTTGTTTTCTTTCGCCGTTCGTCTTTCGTTGTTTCGTTCGATTTGATTCTTTTTGCCAACCGGAGTTCTTAAGTTGAACCTTCTGGTTAGATCTCTTATTTGAGTTTTACCTGTGCATTAGATGAGTACTTATTGTATGCTTGTTTGTTTGTCTGCGATAGAATACCCGGAGTGCGCCGCGTGTTACTTCGAATCGTTAGGTTTCGCGGATCATCAGCAAGGCAAGTAACACTTTGATCATACCTTTTCTACTACCCAGTTTTATTGCATTAGATCAATCCTCACACATTGCATGATTAGGATCTAATTAAATTGTGGGATGAGAAGTAGATGAGGTAGTACCTATTACCTATTATTATCAAACCTTTGGGAGTTACTTCTACGTTTTCTTGTTATGCCATGCTATGCTAGTAGACGTGGATTGGGTGAGTGATATCCATGACAGATGTGAGATTGTTAATTAATGGTTTATCTAAGGTGGCAACTTAAACACACATCTAGGTGGATTGAGGCACCTGGGTATTCCAGGACTTGCCTGTTTTCTTTTGGACCGCCACCCAGGCTCAAAGGGATCATGAGATTATTCATGCTAGAAACTTCCGTGTGCAGCCACAAGCTATTATGGGCTCTAGCATAGTTGACTAAGTCGTGCGAACTCTTATAGTGGTAGACTAGCAGATGTAGGGGATGTAGGTGGTACGGTCTACCCGATCGTAAGGTGCTAGCGCTTCTGAAAGACTATGTCTCGGTCATCCGTTTTCTCAAACACCGTGTAGTGCGAGAAACCAAATGGAGGCGATCAAGTCTTGTGGGGAAAAGTGCGCAAACCTCTGCAGAGTGTAATAAACTAATCATGGTTAGCCATGTCCCCGGTTATGGACATCTTGAGTATCTAGTACCTGGATTTTCATGTGAATCTCAACATGTTACTCTAAATTAATTTTGTTGGGTTATGTTTAATGATGATGCTTAATTGGGATTGAGAATGCTGCCAACCATTCTCAATGTTTAACAACCACCATGATAGTAATTAAATTTTATTCCTTTGAAGTAGGGAAAAATTGGCTTTACGCAAAACTGTAACCATAGAGCTTTCCACCAGCCAAATATGCATATAGTATAGCTGTTTCATTCCATTACTCTCTATGTGTTACCTTGCCAGCATATTCCATGTGCTGACCCGTTTCGGGCTGCAACGTTAATGTTGCAGACTTTTCAGACGACGATTAAGGAGTTTTAGGTCGTGGTACTATACTCAGTGATGCCGTTGGAGTTGATGGACTCACTTATCTTCCAAGCCTTCCGCTGTTATAGTTATTAGATGGCATTAAGCCATATTTATTGTAATAAGTTCTCTTTTGAGACACTCGATGTAATAAGTGTGTGATTGCTACTCTGCTATAAATCCTCCGAGTACTGTGTGGTGTCAGCATTACTGATCCAGGGATGACACCGGAGCACAGAGATCAGACTGTTTGAGGTTTGGTCGCTACATGCGCTACCCATCGGGCGTGCTCGTGGAGAGGGAGCTCTGTGTGTGGGCTATTTCAAGGTGGAGGGGTTCCGTCGAACTCACCCGCGCCTTCCTCAGAGCCGGCTATGCCCACCTCCCACGGGGCTCGCCTAGGATGTTCACCCTCAACGAGGTTCGTGACTGCGACGACATCCTCCTACTGCTCATGGTCACCTTCGCCAACCCGTTTGACGTGCACGAGCTCCTCGGACAAGTCTTTTGGTGCGGCTACGAGGCCATCTTCTTCACCGTGTACAACATCTACACCAACTACGAGAGCATCTTCCCCACTCCAGGCCAGATGCTCCCTTCCCTACGACGAGGAGGAGGAGGTGTGAAGATGAAGACGGTGTTGAAGGGGCGCGCGGCCAAGGTGGAAGAAGGAGGTCAAGATGAAGATGTTCAAGCCCGGAGTCAAGATCGTCATGTTTCGTTTTTATTTTGTTGCTTTTCTATGTCGTGTCGTGTCGTGTCATGTTTCGTCATGTGTCCGTGAACTTATTATTGTAAGGGTATGGTGTGTTGCATCTTATCTAAGTTATTAGGGTTTATTATGTGTGTTAAAAAATGTCCGTGCCCAAACATATCATTTCTTCCATAAACCAAGTCATGAAGTTCGAGAACTTGTGGTTTTCATTAATGAAAATCGGAGGGGGTGAGAAGCCCTCTGTTTCATTAAAAGAAGTCACGAACTAACATGCAAATTTATTCCCTTTAAATCCTAAACCAAGTGCCACTCTAACCAAAATCATGTGGCAGTGCAAACATATGTTTTCAACCTTCCAACCCTCCAAAATTTCAGTGCAAAACAAAGGAAAACCACTCTCACGCGTGTGCAAACATTCACGGTCTCACTATTTTTTTGACAAATTTCACGGTCTCACTATGTATACCTTCCTTCCCTACCCATGTCAAAGTCTTGCCATCTGTCCTAGCGGTTACCAGCGCAACCCTAAACACCACAAACCCATGCAGTCCTAGGTTCGAGTCCCCAGCTGCACCAATTTTTTATGCATTTTCCACCCTTCATTTTTTTTGAAAAAAATATTTTTTTCTCAATGTAATGCCCTTAAAAAAATGTTCATTTATTTTGGCACCAGGTGTAAACCTCTACCAGAGCTGAGGCACATTTTCCATGACATTTTGGTCTTTGATTTAAATCACGGTGTATTTGAATTGGATTAATTAAATTGCTATTAAATATTTAACATCTCCAAAAAAATTCTAATCTTAATTGTTTGGCTCTGGAATAATTCAATTAGCTTCCACAAAAAGTTTTAGCATTATGATTTACTGCCTAAATTAAATCAGAACAGAAAACAGAAAAACACGCAAGACAACCCCCGAATGGGCCTAATTGGATGCAGTTGGCCCATTAGTCTAGCCTGCACTTGGCTCTACGCTCTGAATTTTTCCCAAGAGCAACCTTTTTTTTGACAGAAAGGCAGAGCAGAGAGCTGCATTTCATTGATCAAAAGTTTCCGAATTCCTCATTTCTTCTCCTTTTTTCAACATATTTAAATGTTGGTCACTTCTTCTCTTTTGTTTCAACATTTAAACAACTTTGACCAACATTTAAACTAGGTGAATTTCTCATACAATTTCAAGATTACAAATTCCTCCATAATTCATGCCTTTCCATACATTTTCAACATTACAACCAGTGCGATTACCATACCTACAAATGCCCAAAAGTATTTGCAAATGGGTATTGGTAGTGCTTGATCTTCAAGCTTCCTAACCTTCTTCTTCAACATCCTAAGCTCAACAGCTAGCTCTCTATCAGTGCGTGCTTCACCCTCCATCTCTTCTTACAGAGCTTGTGCTGCGGCCACTGCCGTTCGTGGCAGCATGCGCAACCATTCTTCATACTCTTCTTGCAGTTTATTCATCAGAGTCTTGGCCAGAGCATCGACCCAAAGAAAGAAGCATGTCACATGCATGAACACCAAACAGATCAACCCATTGCTCAAAGATCCCGACCATGAAAATGGTGCAATTGCCCTGATTCTTACCCCATTCTCGTTGCACACGTAGAACAGACGATTCTGCTTCCTCGGTGTGTGAGAAACCCTCCGATCAATGCCTGCCTGACACCGCGGACAGACGAAGACAGGCATGTCCACACGCGCTCGGCTCTGCATCCGTGAGGTGGTGCGAGAGCTTGAGGAAGACATGGAGCTCGGAGCCGAAGGGGATCTCAACGCCGTCGCGCCCTCCACAACTAGCTTCCCACCGCCGCGCCCTCCACAACTAGCTTCCCACCACCGTGCTCTCTCTCTCGCCATGGTCACCGCCGTGCTCTCTGTCGCCGCGGTCACCGCCGCCGTCGCCCGCTTATATAGCACACCCGCAACGGCTCTCTACTCAACGACTCTCTGCTGGGTCCCACAAGCCACGCGTGCAACGGTCTGAATAAAATTGGCTGCCTCTGCCGCCTGGTCCCACCTGTAAGGGCCGAGTCAAAAGGTTGACCTGACGGAGACGGCAGAGTTCACGGAATGAGTCGGTGCGCATGGACTAGGGGCAAAACTGAGCACAATTCGCATCTGAGGGCAAAACTGAGTACATGGACACCACTGAGGGCAAAAGGATAATTAACCCAAAAGTATTGTCCATACCAAACTGGGATGACAGGAGGGGGAATGGCCATACCGCACCGGATGTATAGAATTAAACACTTTTTCCTAAATATGGAAGGCACAATTTTTTAAAATTTTGGGGTGTAACAATTTTTTTTGAAAGTTGGGGTGTAACATTAGCCTTATTTACGATTAAAGGTTTATTCAAAGAGGAAATTGCATCCTGTAACTACAACATTTCTCCCTTTTTTTATACCCTAGGCTTTGCAACATTTTGAAATAGGGAAATGCGACAGGAGCAGGTGCTATTAGAGAACAATTAGCAGATTTGTAGCATGGTGCTTAATTTTTCGTTTTTCTTGTGACTAAGAAAACAGTACGGCCCAAAATAAACAATGATACATGAGAAAAAAAACTAAGAACACAGAATGTGGTCACCTCTTTTAACGGAAAGGTGCGACAACATCCGGGTGTCCCGGCACCCTATAATCTTGTCCATCTAGTTATATTGCGATAAAGGCTAATGTGGTGCAAAGTTTCATGTTTTGTAAAGTGGTGGTTTTTCGAGAGTTATGACACTAATGTGGTGGTTCTGTGCATTTTACTCCTCTGTCCTCAAAGTTTGTGTCTTGTAGCTAATTGAATGTTGGGCTAGAGTTGAGAGGTGGAATGGAGAGGTAGACATAAATTGGATTGGATTGAAGTTCTTCCAAACACATGTCATGTGTCGTTTACGTTTCGGAAATAAGATTGATCGGTTACAATTATGACACATCATGTAACTGGGGATGCCTCTGTTGCATGGAACATATTTTTCTTAATCATTGCCACTATGTCTTGCTATCAAATCTTCACTTAAGCTGTCCATGTGTAGGCTTGAGAAAAATGAAATAAGATAGGCAGACACAATATGCTAAAGATAATGAATTAAATCTTTCTCAAGCTATGACTAGAGGTAGTATATTATATGCAAGTGATGGCCATGTGAAGTTGGCAGGCACATCAAATACATCCTTTAATGTGGAAGTGATCTCATATCCTCTAGTACTAGATTGTCCATGTGCTGCATTTCATCGGCATCTGCTTCTTACAAAAGCAAAGAAGAGAATTTTTTCTATAATGAGATTGTGGAATATATATGTGTTGAAATATCTCTACTCTTATAAAAAAGGCGAGTTGGTGATGATGGCGTGTCTAGGTTCATGCAATCTATACCGTTCGATCTGGAATCTGTGGTTGGGATTGAGACTAAGATGGGCTGTTCAGAGCCAACATAGAAAAAGAGCACCGATAGTCTAGAGGTTTCTCCCATGAAGCTGATTCTTCGAGAACCCCCTCCAAAATTCCTCGCGGCCAGCCCCTGCCCTCTCTTTCCCGGCGTCTTTCCCAGCGACCGCCGGATTTGAGTTGGACGAGGGTCTCATCTCCTGTATAGATGTAGTTGTAGTTAAGGTCTTAATAAATCTGATTTGGGTTGAGCTTTCCCTTGTGTCTCTCCTTCTAGATTTGGCCGCCATGCAGGCCGTCGGAGAGGGAGACATGGCGGCGGTTGCTTCCTTGTCCAAGTTACTCACTCTCCCGTCTTTCTACTCCCCACGAAAACTATCACCCGAAAACTAGGATCAGCCCACCCCCCGCACGATCGAGCATGATCTTTCCGTCTCCTCTATGCCGCACCACCCTATCGGGAAAGATGGTCGCGTTCGTCCAGGCCAGCGCTCCTGGCTACCCGGTAGGAAGTCCAGCTGTTGGGAACAGTAGCATGCAATTTCAAAAAAATTCCTACGCTCATGCAAGATCTATCTAGGAGATGCATAGCAATGAGAGGGGGAGAGTGTGTTCACGTACTCTCGTAGACCGAAAGTGGAAGTGTTTGACAACGCGGTTGATGTAGTCGGACTTCTTCTCGTTCCAACCGATCAAGTACCGAACACACGACACCTCCGAGTTCTGCACATGTTCAGCTCGATGACGTCCCTTGAACTCTTGATCCAGCAAAGTGTCGAGGGAGAGTTTCACCAGCACGACGGCATGGTGACGGTGATGGTGAAGTGATCTGCGCAGGGCTTCGCCTAAGCACTACGACAATATGACCAAAGGCGTAAACTGTGGAGGGGGGCGCCGCACACAGCTAGGAATCAATGTTGTGTGTTCTAGCGGTGCCCCCCCACATATATATAGGTGGGAGAGGGAGGGAGAGCAGCAAGGGGCGCCCCAAGTAGGAGTAATCCTACTTGGGCACCTCCTTCAAGTCGGCCTCCCCCTTCCATAAGTATCGGAGGGGGAAGGAAAGAGAGAGAGGGGGGGGGGAGGGGGGAGAGAAGGAAGGGGGGAGGCCGAATCCTCCCCTTTCCTTCTCCCTTCCCTCCTTTCCTTCTCCTCCTATTTCGGCCTATATGGGGGCGCACCAGCCCCTTGTGGGCTGGTCTGTCCCTCTCTTGGCCCATAAGGCCCATATCTTTGCCTGGGGTGCCCGGAACCCCTTTCTGGTGACCCGATATGTACCCGGTACCCCAGAACACTTCCGGTGTCTGAATACCATCGTCCTATATATCAATCTTTACCTCTCAACCATTTCAAGACTCCTCGTCATGTCCGTGATCACATTCAGGACTCCGAACAACATTCGGTCACCAATCACATAACTCATATAATACAAAATCGTCATCAAACATTAAGCATGCGGACCCTACGGGTTCGAGAACTATGTAGACGTGACTGAGACACCTCTCCGGTCAGTAACCAACAGCAGAACCTGGATGCTCATATTGGTTCCCACATATTCTACAAAGATCTTTATCGGTCATACCATAATGACAACATATGTTATCCCCTTTATCATCGGTATGTTACTTGCCCGAGATTCGATCGTCGGTATCTTCATACCTAGTTCAATCTCGTTACCGACAAGTCTCTTTACTTGTTCTGTAATGCATCATCCCGCAACTAACTCATTAGTCACATTGCTTGGAAGGCTTATTATGATGTGCATTACCGAGAGGGCCCAGAGATACCTCTCCGATACTCGGAGTGAAAAATCCTGATCTCAGTCTATGCCAAACCAACAAACACCTTCGGAGATACATGTAGAGCATCTTTATAATCACCCAGTTACGTTGTGATGTTTAATAGCACACAAGGCATTCCTCCGGTATCCGGGAGTTGCATAATCTCATAGTCAAAGGAATATGTATATGACATGAAGAAAGCAATAGCAATAAAACTGAACGATCAATATACTAAGATAAAGGATGGGTCTTGTCCATCACATCTGTTGACACCTGATTTTGGCACAATGCAGAATGCAATGAAGATGGCCTCAAATGACAAAATATTCTAAATGAGAAATTTCACATTGCCGAGTGGAACAACTTTGATGTTTGGACCATAATCATTCGGCATCATATCAGAGACCAAAACTACACTCAAGATTGTCATGTTTAGGTGTTCTGAGTGCTTTTTGGTCAAGTACGCCTCCAGGACAATCTCGGATGAAGGAATGCTCTACATGAATTGTCTTCGTCTCGTCGAATCGGTCGATTTTGATATAAAAATCATCTCAATCCGAGTTCGTATGCAAAAGTTAGAGCTATCTGGATGCAGCCCTGTCAAGAGGCGAAATATGACGCGGAAGACCAGACATGTCTTGGCAAGTGTCTGATGTAATGCGTGAGTGTTTTGGCCCAGAAGATGGCCTCGAATCGGAAAACGTTCAACACGAAAGTTTTTCGTCTCGTCAAAACGGTCAACTTTGCTTTTGGACACATTTTCATCCAAGGTCATTTACTGCCTCAAAAACCTTGCCGGGGAAAGCTTGCCGCCGTGAACAGTAACCTTGCCGGGGGAGAGCTTGCCGCCGTGAACAGTAACCTGCCGGGGAAAGCTTGCCGCCGTGAACAGTAACCTTGCCGGGAAAGCTTGCCGCCGTGAACAGTAGAAACTGTCGAGGCCAATCCGACCAGATGCTGAAGATGGGCTCAATACTTATCTAGATGACTTCGGATGAAGAAGTGTTCAACACGGGAGTTTTTCGTAACGTCCAAACGGTCAACTTTGCTTTTGGAGTCATCATCATCCGACGTAGTATACGACCTGCAGAGACGCTGCAAGAGTCGGACGGTCCAGTCAGCTACATGAACGAGTCCGACTCGAAATTAGAGATGACCCCGTGGAGTATTCAAGATGGCCTTATTTGGAAAAGTGATCAACATACAGATTGTTGGCCTCGTCGAAGCACACATAATTGATATTTGAACCGTCTCCATCGGAAGTCATATGCAGATTCCACAACCCACGCAAGGAGCAAGACAGAAGATTGGACCAGATTCGGGCTGAATCCGAGTGGGACCAGAATTAGGATTCTAGGACGTGAATTGATGTAATTTTCTTGTAAGGAAAGCCTAGATAAATCCTTTGCTTGTACGGGAAGTCTAGCCGCCTCTTATATATGTTGGGGGTGACGGCCGATTGAACAACACACAATCGAACAAATCAATATACTACGCTTGCCGCCGTGAACAGTAACCTTGCCGGGGGAGAGCTTGCCGCCGTGAACAGTAACCTGCCGGGGAAAGCTTGCCGCCGTGAACAGTAACCTTGCCGGGGAGAGCTTGCCTCCGTGAACAGTAACCTTGCCGGGGGAGAGCTTGCCGCCGTGAACAGTAACCTGCCGGGGAAAGCTTGCCGCCGTGAACAGTAACCTTGCCGGGAAAGCTTGCCGCCGTGAACAGTAGAAACTGTCGAGGCCAATCCGACCAGATGCTGAAGATGGGCTCAATACTTATCTAGATGACTTCGGATGAAGAAGTGTTCAACACGGGAGTTTTTCGTAACGTCCAAACGGTCAACTTTGCTTTTGGAGTCATCATCATCCGACGTAGTATACGACCTGCAGAGACGCTGCAAGAGTCGGGACGGTCCAGTCAGCTACATGAACGAGTCCGACTCGAAATTAGAGATGACCCCGTGGAGTATTCAAGATGGCCTTATTTGGAAAAGTGATCAACATACAGATTGTTGGCCTCGTCGAAGCACACATAATTGATATTTGAACCGTCTCCATCGGAAGTCATATGCAGATTCCACAACCCACGCAAGGAGCAAGACAGAAGATTGGACCAGATTCGGGCTGAATCCGAGTGGGACCAGAATTAGGATTCTAGGACGTGAATTGATGTAATTTTCTTGTAAGGAAAGCCTAGATAAATCCTTTGCTTGTACGGGAAGTCTAGCCGCCTCTTATATATGTTGGGGGTGACGGCCGATTGAACAACACACAATCGAACAAATCAATATACTACTTTTTCATCTACGTTTTATCTCTCCACCGTTTTTCTATCTCGTTCTTCGCTGTTCTTCGTGTTTGAGAGCCGCAAATCCCGAGGCTCTAGGGGCGAGCGAATCGACCTAGGGCAGCCCATAGCCGCCGCACTCCCTGACGGGGTCCCTCCCGGGGGTGTGGGGTTTTCGGGTCTGCAAAAGCGCCCGTCGACTGTCTTGCGTATCGCGCTGTCGGTCGGGTCTCCTTCGACGTGAGCTGTGGTGCATCACCCCCGGCGTCGAGGGTACACGTGACGTGTTCGTGTGTCAACACACTTTTTTGGCGACTCCGCTGGGGACTCAAGATCAATCATCAGCATCCACCATGTCCGATCTTCCCAAGCCATCTGAGGTAGACGCCGATAACATCATTAAGCCCAGTCTTGATGAGATATCAGCCGATCATCGCCAAGTCTATGAGGAGTACAAGAAGGCGCGCGAGGAGAAGGACCTGCAGGAGTTCCTTGCAAAATTCAAGAAAGATCGCCAAGGCAACGTCACTCCGATTGAAGAAATCAAGTTCTCTCCTCTTCAAACTGAACAGGTTAAACCCTCTGTAAGTACTGCCTTTTCTCCTGAGCAGTGGGCTGAGATTGAAAGTCGTATTGCTGATGGTAACAATCTAGTCTATCAAACTTTCATAGAAAATACTAATGCTCAGAAGAATACATCTCAATCATCTAGTGGTAATGATGGTGTAGCTGCTAGTGTGCAAAACCCTAATCTGGCTTTACCTATTGCATCGGCGCCTCCTGTGCCGATGGCTTATTATCCTACCCATACAAATCAGATTGTGACTGCACCCATCAACCCTATCATAAGCATGCCAGGTTCGGTGGCAGCGTTGAACCAAACCCTACCTACACCTACAACCACTCGACCACTACCAAATTTTGGGTCGACATACATGCCACAATTCTTACCTACAGCTAGTAACCCTACTCCTCCTATGCCACTGCCACAAGCGTCATCATCCACTATGGATGATGGTCTAGCTAATCTTAGAGAGGAGATGGCTAAGATGCTTCGAGAGAATTTTGGAGTTGAGTTACCTCGGAATCAGATTTACCAAAAGCCATACCCCGAGTACTTTGATGCCATCCAGTGCCCTCCAGGATATAAAATTCCAGATTTTGTTAAATTTAATGGAGAAGGCACAAAAACCACATGGGAGCATGTTAGTCAATATTTAGCACAATTGGGTGAGGCAGGCTCATTGAACGAATTGAAAGTGCGTTTATTTCCTTTATCATTAACTGGTACCGCATTTTCATGGTTTTCTTCTTTACCCCATGGTTCCATTCGGGTTTGGTCGCAGCTAGAGCAGAAGTTTCATGATCACTTTTATAGCGGCGACAATGAACTCAAGTTGTCACATCTAACATCGGTTAAGCAGAAGCATGATGAATCGGTCTCCGATTACGTCAAGAGATTTAGAGAAACAAAAAACCGGTGTTTTAGTTTGGTGATAACCGAGAGAGACTTGGCAGACCTAGTGCTGAGTGGTTTGAGAACTCCCATCAGAGAAAAGCTAGAAGGCTATGAGTTCTTAAATATCAACCAAGTCTTACAAAGGGCTTTGGCTCAGGAAAGCCAAAGCAAAGACCTCAAAGAAGTGCATAGATACAAAGCCGATCGTCCAAAGATGAATATGATCGAATATGATAATGATCACTCGGACGATGAGGGTGATGTTTTTTCTACTGAATTTGTTTGGCCATCTAAGGCCAAACCATTTACTTGCAATGATCTGAAACCGATTCATAAGAATCGTGATGAAGAGATGAAGTTTACTTTTAACATTGCCAAGTGTGATAAAATATCTGATGCTTTGCTGCAAGCTAAAATTATTAGAATAACTCATACTTTGCCGCCGTTTGAAGAGCTGAAACGGCGCGCTTATTGCAAGTATCATAATTATTTTTCTCATGCTACTAACGATTGCAATGTTTTTCGATGACAGATACAATCGGCCATTAATGACGGACGATTAAACTTTTCTGAAATGCAAGTTGATAAATAGCCTTTTCCAATGAATACCATGGATTTGGAGGGGAAGAAGCTACTCATTTGACCGGAGGTAGCTGAATCTGCTAATAAAGCTAATGTCATTGTCGGTGAGCCCAGGAAAGACAAGAGGACAACAAGGTCTTGGGGAGACAGGTTGTGCTTGATAAGCAACCCGATGGCAAGGAAGTGATCAAAATCACCATCAAGAATCCTACACTCGGGGGGCAACCGCAAGTGCAAGAAAATACTCGTGTTAAATTTGTCAAGCCCAAGAGTCCAGAAGTTGGCAAGTGGAAGAAGAATAAAGCTAAAGTGCAGCACAAGCGGATCAAGCCAACTTTTGATATGTTGCTGTCCAAGTATGCTAACCAGTCGGCCGGTTCTAGTTTCAATCGACCGACTCATCTGAAACGACCAAGGTCACCATCAGCTGATATGTTCAGTCGGTATACAAAACCAAGTGGACCAAAGGCGCAGTTTTCAAAAGAGCAGAGGCAATCTGTGTGGGATCGACTTGATTACTCATATAATGGCCAACTCAACATCGGTGACTATCAGTCGGCTGGTCAAAATATGCGACCGAGTGGAAATTATTCGAGTGTAAGGATGCACCCAGGTGGAAGCTATCCGAGTGAAAAAATGTGGCCAAGTAGATTCCATCCGACTGGATTCCATCCGAGTGAATTCCATCCGAATGACATCCATCCGAGTGGATTCCATCAGAGTAAAAAGCTGCGCCCGAGTGGAAATTTCATGCATCTGGAAAGTCGAAAAGAATGGCGTGTTAAGTCACCAAGTGTTGCAGCAGTTGAGTCGGGAAAAAGCAAGGAGAAAACGGATGCCAACTCACTTATCTTGGGCACCAAAACATTTGCCATACAGCAGCCAATTGTGCATAGCAAACCGGCTGAGCCGATACTTTCTATTGCGCCAAAGCACTCAGCTAATGACCATGAAGCAAGCACCAGCCGAGTAAAAACGAGAGATCCTAAATACACTCAGCCAAAGTGGTGTCCTCCAGGGCTAACAAAGACACAGAAGAGGAAACTACAGAGGTTAAGGAGCCAAGAGATGGCAGAACAAGAGGCTGAGAAGCAAAGGGATAAGTTGTTCAATGACACTCGGCCTATGGTACCTACAAAACAAGTGTGGAGGCCCAAACAAATACGAGATACAGTGGCCTTTACGCCTATCACAGCAGCACCTACACTACCAAAAAAGGACGACGCAATCATTGCATCGTCTACATTACCTATTGCTTCCTCTTCACTCGGACAAATTTATGAATCGGTGGATGCACTTGAGGAGGAGGCTGATATGTTGGACTATGAGTCTACACCGGTTCATGAAGGTATGGATATCAATATGGTGTATTACTTGCCTGCTGAGTTTCGTGCTGTAGATGAGGAAGGGGAGGTGGCTCAGCTGGATTTTGGCCCTAAAAACGCGATATTCGAGAAGCCAAAAGAACCAGTAACGCATTTGAAACCATTATATCTCAGAGGTCATATCAATGGATCACCGCTCACTCGGATGCTTGTTGATGGTGGTGCTGTGGTAAACCTTATGCCCTATTCGGTCTTCAAGAAATTGGGTTTGCCTGATGAAGAATTGATCAAGACCAATATGGTGCTTAACGGGTTTGAAGGCAATGAGAAAACTGAAGCCAAAGGTGTGATGTATGTGGAGCTTACAGTTGGAAGCAAAACTTTGGCTACTGCATTCTTTGTCGCTGAGGTGCAAGGTAACTACAACGTCATACTAGGCCATGATTGGGTTCATGCAAACCAGTGCGTGCCATCCACTATGCACCAGTTTTTGATTCAGTGGGTTGATGATGAAGTGGAAGTCATTCATGCGGATAACTCGGCCTGTGTTGCTTTGGCCGATGCATCGGTGGATTGGCAACATCCCAATGCTACTTGCTTGACGGGACGTGACTTATCAAAGTTTGATTTTCTCAGCGCAACCAAGAATGGTTTTGTGCCCGTCTCTTTAAAGCCGACTGAATGCAATCGGCTCCAAGGTATGATATGTTTAAATGGATTCTAGCTCTGAGTGGTTACAAAAACGTCTTGTGAAATATCGGTCCAGCGAGAACGATATGTATGAGTCCATAGAGGAGTTAGATGACATGGATAAACTTGGACAAGGTTTTACGTCGGCCGATCCATTAGAAGAGGTAGATATTGGAGATGGTTCAGGCACTCGACCGACATTTATAAACAAAAACTTGAAAGCCGATTGTAAAGCTAAGTTAATCGAGCTATTGAAAGAATATGTTTGTTGCTTTGCATGGGAATATCATGAGATGCCAGGGTTAAGCCGAGAGCTAGTGGAGCATCGGTTGCCTATAAAGGCCGGTTTTAGACCTTATAAACAGTCAGCCAGAAAATTTAATCCGAAAACATATGACCGGATCAAGGAAGAGATCGGTCGACTGCTTGAAGCTAATTTCATTCGACCTTGCAGGTACGCCGAGTGGATTTCTAACATTGTCCCAGTAGAGAAGAAAGGATCCGGCAAGTTGAGGGTGTGCATTGATTTCAGAGATTTGAATAGGGCTACACCCAAAGATGAGTATCCTATGCCAATAGCCGATATGCTTATTAATGATGCTTCTGGGCATAAGGTTATTAGCTTTCTAGATGGTAATGCCGGATACAATCAAATTTTTATGGCCGAAGATGACATGTACAAGACTGCTTTTCGATGCCCTGGTTTCGTTGGTTTATTCGAGTGGACAGTGATGACATTCGGATTAAAAAATGCTGGAGCCACATATCAAAGGGCTATGAATTTGATTTTCCATGATTTACTCGGTATCATACTTGAAGTTTATATTGATGATATTGTTGTCAAATCGGATGCTTTTGAATCTCACTTGGCCGATTTGCGTTTAGCTTTTGAAAGAATGAAAAAGTATGGACTGAAGATGAATCCTTTGAAGTGTGCTTTTGGCGTGTCAGCTGGCAAGTTTTTGGGTTTCATTATTCATGAAGATGGCATAGATATTGATCCCAAAAAGATAGAGGCTATACAGAAAGTGGAGGCTCCAACATGCAAGAGAGATATGCAAAAGTTCCTTGGCAAGGTCAACTATTTGAGAAGGTTCATAGCTAATCTGTCAGGGAAAGTTGATGCATTTACTCCTATCCTTCGGTTAAAGGATGATGCTGATTTCACTTGGGGGGCAAAACATCAAGAAGCATTTGATATGATCAAGAATTATTTGTGCACTCCTCCGGTGATGAGAGCACCCAAGCATAGGGAACCCTTCAGACTTTACATTGCAGCAGAGCGAGAAGTTATTGGTGCTGTTCTAACTCAAGAGACCGAAGGAAAAGAGCATGCCATCACTTATTTGAGCCACCGCTTATTGGACGCAGAGACAAGGTATACATTTATTAAGAAATTATGTCTATGCTTATATTATGCTTGCACAAAACTGAGACATTATTTAGTGCCGAGTGCTTGTGTAGTAGCTTGTCAAACCGATGTCATTAAATACATGTTGCATAGGCCAATTCTTAGTGGTAGAATTGGCAAGTGGGCTTATGCTTTGATTGAATATGATTTGGCTTATGAATCTCTAAAGTCCATGAAAGGCCAAATTGTTGCTAATTTCATTGTTGAACATCGGATTAATGACAAGCATGATGTTGATATGAACCTTATTTCATTAGTACCATGGATATTATACTTTGATGGGTCAGTTTGTAGCAATGGCCAAGGTGTTGGTATTGTTTATATATCTCCTCATGGTGCTGTTTTTGAAGCCTCATGCCGCTTAGAATATTTTTGCACAAACAATCAAGCCGAATATGAAGCATTGTTATTCGGCCTAGAGATGTTACTTGCTATAGGTGTTACACATATTGAGGCTTATGGTGATTCGTTACTAGTGGTACAACAAATATCCAAAGTCTTTCAGTGTTTGGACGAATCACTTAATGTTTATCTTGATAAATGTCTAGATATAATCTCTACTTTGGATTGTTTTAGCATTGCACATATATCTAGACATGACAACTGGAAAGCAAATGAGTTGGCACAACAAGCATCTGGATACCATGTTGATCATGGCATGTTTCATATTTCTCAAAATCCGATGTCTTGTCTTACCAGTATAGAAGAGGCCGAACCAGAACCCACTGATTCGGTCATTAACAAAAAATCTAGTGCAGGTGACAATTCCGACTGGAGGAAGCCCATTGTTGCTTACTTGCGTAATCCGAGTGAAAGGGTGGACAGGGCTGTTCGGCGTATGGCTTTTAAATATACTATGAGGGATGATGATCTTTATCGCCGAACAGTTGATGATGTTCTTTTAAAGTGCTTGGATGAGGACCAAGCAAGAGTTGCTATGGGAGAGGTACATGAAGGCATTTGTGGTACTCACCAGTCGGCTCCCAAGATGAAATGGTTATTACGACGTGCTGGGTTTTATTGGCCGACCATGATTAACGATTGCTTCAGATATTATAAAGGGTGCGAAGCTTGTCAAAAATTTGGTGATATTCAATTGGCTCCCGCTGCTATGTTGAATCCTATTATCAAGCCGTGGCCTTTCAGAGGATGGGGTTTAGACTTTATTGGGAAAATCCATCCGTCTTCTTCAAAGGGGCATCGGTTCGTATTGGTGGCAACTGATTATTTCACTAAGTGGTCTGAAGCAGTACCTCTCAAGAACATGACGCATACGGAGGTAATTAAATTCATAACCGAGCACATTATTCATAGATTCGGTATTCCTCAAACGTTAACTACAGATCAAGGTTCATCTTTTATGTCACACCAAGTCAGAGAGTTTGCCGAATCTTATAACA
This sequence comes from Triticum urartu, assembly GCF_003073215.2. Taxonomy (NCBI): domain Eukaryota; kingdom Viridiplantae; phylum Streptophyta; class Magnoliopsida; order Poales; family Poaceae; genus Triticum; species Triticum urartu. The sequence goes on from NC_053028.1 coordinate 614,366,225, forward strand.
TAAAGTTGCTCAATTCCTCCCCATATTATGCCCAAGCTAATGGACAAGCTGAGTCTAGCAATAAAATTTTAATCAAGCTCATCAAGAAGAAGATTGAGGATAATCCAAGGAGATGGCATGACTTGTTGTCTGAGGCATTATGGGCACATAGAATCTCAAGGCATGGTGCTACGAAAGTGACTCCATATGAGCTAGTATATGGTCAGGAGGCTGTTTTACCAGTGGAAGTAAATTTGAATGCTTTGAGAATAGCCAAACAAAATGATTTATCGGCAATAGACTTCTATAACTTGATGATGGACAACATTGATGAGGTTGCTGATAAACGTTTGGCTGCTTTGAATGCCATAGAGAGAGATAAGTTGAGGGTGGCAAGGGCTTACAATAAGAAAGTCAAGTTGAAGAATTTTCAAGTTGGTGATCTCGTCTGGAAAGTGATTCTACTGATTGGTTCAAGAGATAGAAAATTCGGGAAGTGGTCTCCAAGTTGGGAAGTTCCTTTTAGGATTACAAGAGTTGTTCCCGGAAATTCATATTTGGTGGAATCAATACAGGGGGCATTGTTACCTCGAGCTCTCAATGGCAAATATTTGAAGAAGTACCACCCGAGTGCGTGGCAGGAAGCCTAAGTAGGCAACGGCCGATATACGATTATCGCCCTTAGCACAAACATGGCCGATAAATAATTATCGCCCTAAGAAAAATAAATGGCCGATGGAGTGTTGGCATCGTCCTTAGAACGAACACCATGCATATTATTTTTCGGCGTGCAAGCTTTGCCGAAAAACAGGGGGGCATGTGTTGACACCTGATTTTGGCACAATGTAGAATGCAATGAAGATGGCCTCAAATGACAAAATATTTTAAATGATAAATTTCACATTGCCGAGTGGAACAACTTTGATGTTTGGACCATAATCATTCGGCATCATATCAGAGACCAAAACTACACTCAAGATTGTCATGTTTAGGTGTTCTGAGTGCTTTTTGGTCAAGTACGCCTCCAGGACAATCTCGGATGAAGGAATGCTCTACATGAATTGTCTTCGTCTCGTCGAATCGGTTGATTTTGATATAAAAATCATCTCAATCCGAGTTCGTATGCAAAAGTTAGAGCTATCTGGATGCAGCCCTGTCAAGAGGCGAAATATGACGCGGAAGACCAGACATGTCTTGGCAAGTGTCTGATGTAATGCGTGAGTGTTTTGGCCCAGAAGATGGCCTCGAATCAGAAAACGTTCAACATGAAAGTTTTTCGTCTCGTCAAAACGGTCAACTTTGATTTTGGACACATTTTCATCCGAGGTCGTTTACTGCCTCAAAAACCTTGCCGGGGAAAGCTTGCCGCCGTGAACAGTAACCTTGCCGGGGGAGAGCTTGCCGCCGTGAACAGTAACCTGCCGGGGAAAGCTTGCCGCCGTGAACAGTAACCTTGCCGGGGAGAGCTTGTCGCCGTGAACAGTAACCTTGCCGGGGGAGAGCTTGCCGCCGTGAACAGTAACCTGCCGGGGAAAGCTTGCCGCCGTGAACAGTAACCTTGCCGGGAAAGAGCTTGCCGCCGTGAACAGTAACCTGCCGGGGAAAGCTTGCCGCCGTGAACAGTAACCTTGCCGGGAAAGCTTGCTGCGGTGAACAGTAGAAACTGTCGAGGCCAATCCGACCAGATGCTGAAGATGGGCTCAATACTTATCTAGATGACTTCGGATGAAGAAGTGTTCAACACGGGAGTTGTTCGTAACGTCCAAACGGTCAACTTTGCTTTTGGAGTCATCATCATCCGACGTAGTATACGACCTGCAGAGACGCTGCAAGAGTCGGACGGTCCAGTCAGCTACATGAACGAGTCCGACTCGAAATTAGAGATGACCCCGTGGAGTATTCAAGATGGCCTTATTTGGAAAAGTGATCAACATACGGATTGTTGGCCTCGTCGAAGCACACATAATTGATATTTGAACCGTCTCCATTGGAAGTCATATGCAGATTCCACAACCCACGCAAGGAGCAAGACAGAAGATTGGACCAGATTTGGGCTGAATCCGAGTGGGACCAGAATTAGGATTCTAGGACGTGAATTGATGTAATTTTCTTGTAAGGAAAGCCTAGATAAATCCTTTGCTTGTACGGGAAGTCCAGCCGCCTCTTATATATGTTGGCGGTGACGGCCGATTGAACAACACACAATCGAACAAATCAATATACTACTTTTTCATCTACATTTTATCTCTCCACCGTTTTTCTATCTCGTTCTTCGCTGTTCTTCGTGTTTGAGAGCCGCGAATCCCGAGGCTCTAGGGGCGAGCGAATCGACCTAGGGCAGCCCATAGCCGCCGCACTCCCTGACGGGGTCCCTCCCGGGGGTGTGGGGTTTTCGGGTCTGCAAAAGCGCCCGTCGACTGTCTTGCGTATTGCGCTGTCGGTCGGGTCTCCTTCGACGTGAGCTGCGGTGCATCACCCCCAGCGTCGAGGGTACACGTGACGTGTTCATGTGTCAACAACATCATTCTCCTAATGATGTGATCCCGTTCATCAAATGACAACACATGTCTATGGTTAGGAAACTCAACCATCTTTGATTAATGAGCTAGTCTAGTAGAGGCTTACTAGGGACACAATGTTTTGTCTATGTATCCACACATTTATCAAGTTTCTGGTTAATACAATTCTAGCATGGATAATAAACATTTATCATGATATAAATAAATATAAAATAACAACTTTATTATTGCCTCTAGGGCATATTTCCTTCACCAGCTTCCTTGACAATGCATCAAGATGCGGGCGCTCCGCTGGCGCGGTGTGCCCAATGTAGGTGTATGCCGGTGCTACTTCTTGAGTTTGCGTTGGTGTTTCCTTTGAAGAGGAAAGAGTGATGCATCAACGTAGAGATAAGTATTTCCCTCAATTAAGAACCAAGGTATCAATCCAGTAGGAGGAACACACAAGTCACCAATGATTGCACCTACACAAACAAACAAATAGTTGCACCCAATGCAATAAAGGGGTTGTCAATCCCTTCACGGTTATTTACAAGGATGAGATCCGATAGTGACAGATGTAAAAGATAAGTAAAAGTGCAAAATAAGATAAAGGTAAATAAACCACAGCAAGATATTTTTGGATTTTTGGTTTTATAGGTCTGAAAATAATATGATAAAAGATAGACTCGGGGGCCATAGTTTTCACTAGAGGCTTGTCTCTTGAAAGAAATCATACAGTGGGTGAACAAGTTACTATTGAGCAATTGAAAAGCGAATAATTATGAAGAAATCCAAGGCAATGATGATGTATATAGGCATCATGTCCATGAGAAGTAGATCGACTCGTGCCTGCATCTACTACTATTACTCCACACATTGACCACTATCCATCATGCATCTAGTGTATTAAGTTAAGAAGAACTGAGTAATGCCTTAAGCAAGATGACATGATGTAGAGGGATAGATCCAATCAATATGAATAAACCCCATCTTTTTATCCTTAGTGACAACAATACAAATACCTGTCATGTCCCCTTCTGTCATGGGGAATAAGCACCGCAAGATTGAACCCACTACAAAGAACCTCTCCCATTGCAAGAAAAATCAATCTATTTGGCCAAACAAATCAATAGAAATACAAAGCTATCTTAATAATGTATAAAAGAGTTCAAATAAGACTCAGCTAATATTCATAGATAATCTGATCATAAACCCACAATTCACCGGATCTCAACAAACACACCGCAAAAGAAGATTACATCGAATAGATCTCCAAGAACATCGAGGAGAACATTGTACTGAAGATCAAAGAGAGAGAAGAAGCCATCTAGCTACTAGCTATAGACCCATAGGTCTGTGGTAAACTACTCACACATCATCGGAAGGGCAGCAATGTTGATGTAGAGGCCCTCCGTTATCGAATCCCCCTCCGGCGGAGTACCGGAAAAGGCCCCAAGATGAGATCTTACGAGGATAGAAACTTGCGGTGGCGGAAAAGTATTTTTTGTGTGTCCTCTAGTCTATGGGGAATATTTAGGTATTTATAGAAGAAAAATTAGGGCTAGAGGTTCCATAGGGGGCCCACAAGCTTGGGGGCCGCCCCCTCCCTAGGGCGCGCCCTCCGAGCTTGTGGCCACCTCGTGGCTCTTCTGGCCTCCTCCCGAAGCTTCCAGCGTGTCTTGTGGTCCAAGAAAAATCGTCAAAAATTTTCGTTCCTTTGGTATTGATTTTCTGTAAACACAAAAATAAAGAAAAAAAACAGTAACTGGCACTGGACACTAGGTTAATAGGTTAGTCCCAAAAAATAATATAAAATAGCATAATAATGCATATAAAACATACAAGATTGATAATATAATAGCACGGAATAAAAAAAATATAAACACATTGAAGACTTATCAGCCGGCATCCGCCTCCACTGGTTGTGTTCGTCGCACGCTCATGTGCCGCTGCTGCAGAAGTGGAGTATCCCCGTGTTTATCCGGTGGCAGCGTAATCACACCGGCACAACATGTTGCACTGTATGACTCAGCGACGATTGCCACGGCAATGCTGCCGTGTTCTATCTCCTTACTTTGCCGTTGTGATTCCATCCACTGGGAGGTACATGCACATTTATTTCTGTTAGAGATACGGCAGGCAATTTAACTGAACAAAGAATGAAAACCAAGCAGGAGAAACAATATTTTAACGTGGAAACCCCTCCAACACGAAGGGGAAAAACTACGGGTGCCAGCCAGTCAAACTTCACTATATCGGGGGAGGTTACAAATGCCGGGGATTTACAACTGATCAACTTATCCCGTGCGGTGGCTTACAAGAGGTATATATATAACACATGTGACCTAGATCAATACTGATCCGTACGCTCCGCTTCGATTACAAGAGAAAGGCTAACTTCAGACTCGATATGCTCCACTTTGGCCCAAGCCTACCGGCGATGAGCCTCGCTCCGCTCGCTCTTCCGAAGCTAGCCTTTCTCTTTATATATGAATTTGGAGCATAACATAGCAATTTCATCCCCAGTTTTGCATGCGTATGCGATTTGCTTATTTGATGAACTTTGGTCCTGCAGTAGTTTAATCAGCTTATCTTAGAGATGTACTAGGCTAATCAATTGCTAAATAATTTATAATTAATTAGGACAATTACCTGATGGGAGACAATCAGACAGGGAGAACGATTGCTTGAAGAGACTTAGGTAGTATGCTCTCACAAGGAAATGCAAAAGTAATTTCGCAAGAGAAGTGGTGATGGCGAGGCTCTACCACGACAACCTTGTTCGCCTCCTTGCGTACTGCAAGGAAAGCAACAAGTGGATACTCATCTATGGCTACATGTTGAACAACAAAATGGATCTCTATGTATTTGCTATGTATACTTGTATATTTTTTCTTGCCTATGATCAGAATTTTGATCACAATAGACAATCAGGTTCTCTTCTTCAATTGTTGGTTATTGTTTTTATGTGGTCCAATACATAAGTGCAACTCATAGCTGCAAGGGTTAGAATTTAGAGAAAATGTACATCAAGTTCCAGATAATAGAACTGCAAATTTGGACAATACCTTTAGAGGAAATTTGTATGCTGGACATGCTTGAACATGTCAAAGCTCATGCATGAGTAATTATATCCTTAGGTTATTCCTATTATATGCAAACTGAGCTTCAAAATTTTGTAAATTAGCATTTTAAATAGTTCAGAGCTACTACTTTATTGTTAGTATTTAGGTGGATGGTCTCTGTTTTAGATACAAGTAATGCACTTCATCAAGTTCTATTTATCCATGTCCTAGGTGCCAATAGCTATATATTTTCATCGCAAGCACCCAAGTACTGCAGCTCTATTGTTGTTCATGGTTGGCCTATGCCCTACAGAGAGAGGAATTAGTATTTGCCTCTGTCAGACTGTAGTTGTCTCATATGCCTCTTGTGTTAGTTTCATCATTGATTAGATGCATAACCAAATTATCATTGCCAAATTTTGTGGTTGCAGTATTTGTCCCTTTCTCACAAAATGTTAATTCTATGTTAGTTATATCTTATGTTTTTCAAGGATGCGTCAAAGGTTGACGCATCAGAAGCATAGATAGAAGGGCTATGGGCAGAGGATTCTTTACAACCCGGCCACGGCTTAGAAAGCCAAGAGGATCCACATGCGGATCACTCGCCACTATCCAACCTATCTACCGTACCTGGGAGAGAACCTAGCTCCCGAAATAAACCCGCAACCCTCCAATCTTGGCCCTCTAGCTTGATCCTCCTAAGAACGACTTCCGCCGATGGGGAAGCACCATTGAAAACAATGTCGTTCTTGTGCTTCCGTATCATCCATGCAACGAGTGTCACCATGGTCCATGTCTCCTTCCTTAACTGCTTCTACGGGCTAAGAGAAGTCCACCATTGCACCAAGTTCGTATCAACCATGGGCATCCAGGTAGGTTTGCCCCAAGCGTTGGTGATGCTGGTACACACTTGCGGAGCTAGCACACAACCCAACAACAAGTGGTCGATCGTTTCCTGAGCTTGATGGTAGAAGGGGCATGCCGAGGGGTGTGGAAGCTATCTTCTTTGCAATCTATCTGCCGTCCAACATCTGTTCCTCGCCGCCAGCCAGACAAAGAACTTGCAAGAGTTCGGCGCCCTCGATCTCCATATCTGAGCGGCGCCATCGGACTCGATCATGCCTGCGAAATAGGCCCTGTAAGCAGATTTAATTTGCTGAGAATTGTCCCGTACTCTCCCAAGCCCAATGGATCCTCTCTTCCGTGCCTTGCGTGAGAACCACGTCTTGCGTCCTGTCAACCAGCGCAATGAACTCAAGAAAAGCTTGCGCGGTCATATCTGGAGAGATATCGTGCCACCAGCCCTTTGTCATGGCTTGCTTGACCGTTTTCAGTCGATCCGGCCTCCTCACTAAGGCGTAGAGGTTGGGCATCAAGTCATCGAGCCTTCCATCCCACAACCACCAATTTGTCCAAAATCACGCGGATTCTCTGCCGAGCGTGCACCCATTAGGTGCCTTGTAGATACCCAACGAATCGTGGGAAACTTGCATGTTGAACTCGGCCCAGGGCCTGTGGGGGTCAGTTCTCTCGAGCCAAGGCCATCGGGCGCGAAGGGCGGCATTCAACAGCCGTAGGTTGGGCACCCCAAGGCTCCCGAACTCCTTCAGCATGCACACCCGATCCCATGCCACTAGGCAATGCCCACCTTGCACATCGCGACACCCCTTCCATAGAAATCTATGACATATTGATATGTCTCCATCGTATCTACTTTTCCAAACACTTTAGCCCTTGTTTTGGACTCTAACTTGCATGATTTGAATGGAACTAACCCGGACTGACGCTGTTTTCAGCAGAATTGCCATGGTGTTATTTTCGTGCAGAAATAAAAGTTCTCGGAATGACCTGAAAATCAACGGAGAATTATTTTGGAATATATAAAAAATACTGGAAGGAAGATCCATGTCAGGGGGCGTGCCCTACCCCCTGGGCGCGCCCTCCTGCCTCGTGGGCCCCCTGACGCTCCACCGACCTCAACCTTGACTGCATATATTCACTTTCGGGGAGAAAAAACCCAAAGAGAAGGATTCATCGTGTTTTACGATACAGAGCCGCCGCCAAGCCCTAATCGCTCTCGGGAGGGCTGATCTGGAGTCCGTTCGGGGCTCCGGAGAGGGGAACCCGTCGCCATCGTCATCATCAACCATCCTCCATCACCAATTTCATCATGCTCACCGCCGTGCCTGAGTAATTCCATCGTAGGCTTGCTGGACAGTGATGGGTTGGATGAGATTTATCATGTAATTGAGTTAGTTTTGTTAGGGTTTGATCCCTAGTATCCACTATGTTCCGAGATTGATGTTGCTATGACTTTGCTATGCTTAACGCTTGTCACTACGACCGAGTGCCATGATTTCAGATCTGAACCTATTATGTTTTCATCAATATATGAGAGTTCTTGATCCTATCTTGCAAGTCTATAGTCACCTACTATGTGTTATGATCCGGCAACCCCGAAGTGACAATAGCCGGGACCACTCCCGGTGATGACCGTAGTTTGAGGAGTTCATGTATTCACTATGTGTTAGTGCTTTGGTCCGGTACTCTATTAAAAGGAGGCCTTAATATCCCTTAGTTTCCAATAGGACCCCGCTGCCACGGGAGGGTAGGACAAAATATGTCATGCAAGTTCTTTTCCATAAGCACGTATGACTATATTCGGAATACATGCCTACATTACATTGATGAATAGGAGCTAGTTCTGTGTCGCCCTATGTTATGACTATTACATGATGAACCGCATCCGGCATAATTCTCTATCACCGATCCATTTCCTACGAGCTTTCCATATATTGTTCTTTGCTTATTTACTTTTTCGTTGCTATTGTTATCATCACTATAAAACACCAAAAATATTACTTTTGCTACTGTTACCACCACTATCATATTACTTTGCTACTAAACAGTTTGCTGCAGATATTAAGTTTCCAGGTGTGGTTGAATTGACTACTCAGCTGCTAATACTTGACAATATTCTTTGGCTCCCCTTGTGTCTAATCAATAAATTTGGGTTGAATACTCTACCCTCGAAAACTGTTGCGATCCCCTATACTTGTGGGTTATCAAGACTATTTTCTGGCGCCGTTGCCGGGGAGCATAGCTCTATTCTTTGAGTCACCTGGGAATTATATCTGCTTATCATTATGAAGAACTTGAAAGATCCAAGAACCAAGATTTATCCCTCAACTACGAGGGAAGGTAAGGAACTGCCATCTAGCTCTGCACTTGATTCACCTTCTGTTTTGAGTAAGCTTGTGACACCTAAACCTGCTTCTGCTATTAATTCTGATATGTCGCATGTTATTGATGATGCCACTTCTGGTATGCATGATACTTATGATGAAACTACTTCTATGCTTGATACTACTATGCCACTTGGTGAATTTCTTGATGAACAACTTGCTAGGGCTAGAGAGAATGAAATTATTGAAATTGATAATATTGATGAAAGTGGTGATGAAGATTCTCCCCTAGATATGAATTACCTGTTGTGCCTGAGGGCTATGTTATGGATGAAGAAACTGCTAGATATTTTCTTTCTTGCAATGATAGGAGTGATCTTAAGAAATTATTATCTAAGCTAAAACAAAAAACGCTGAATGCTAGAATGAAATATGATCCTGCTTATGCTACTTCAGCTATATTTGTTACTGATAAGGATTATGATTTCTCTATTGATCCTGAGATAAATACTTTAGTTGAATCTGATCCTTTCTATGGCTATGAATCTGAAACTATTGTGTCACATCTTACTAAAGTAAATGATATACCCACCCTGTTCACTAATGATGAGAAAACTCTCTACTATTATATCCTTAAGATATTTCCGTTCTCATTAAAGGGTGATGCTAAGATATGGTTTAATTCTCTTGATCCTGGTTGTGTCCGTAGTCCCCAGGATATGATTTATTACTTCTCTGCTAGATATTTCCCCGCTCATAAGAAACAAGCTCCTTTAAGGGAAATATATAATTTTGTGAAAATTAAAGAAGAGAGTTTCCCACAATCTTGGGGGAGAAGCACTTAATGCTTTGCCTGATCATCCTCTTAAGAAAAATGAAATACTTGATATCTTTTATAATGGACTAACCGGTGCTTCCAGAGACCACCTGGATAGTTGTGCTGGTTGTGTTTTCATGGAAAGAACACCAGATGAAGCTGAAATTCTATTAAATAATATGTTGACTAATGAAAATAATTGGACACTTCCCGATCCAATCCCTGATCCAATTCCTAAACCAACTCCGAAGAAAAGGGGTATTCTATTTCTCAGTCCTGAAGATATGCAAGAGGCAAAGAAATCTATGAGAGAAAAAGGTATTAAAGCTGAAGATGTTAAGAATTTACCTCCTATTGAAGAAATACATGGTCTTAATTTGCTGCCTGTTGAAGAAGTACATGGTCTTGATAACCCAACACAGGTAGTAAAGGTAAATTCTGTCTATAGATATGATAAAGCTGAAATCCCTCCTACCAAGTTTGCTAGCCAATGCTTAGATGAGTTTAATAACTTTATGGTTAAGCAAGAAGATTTTAATGCTTATGTTGGTAGACAATTGAAACATAATGCTTATATGATTGAACACTTGAGTGATTATATGGCTAATGTTAAAGGTGAACTAAAACTTATTAGTAAACATGCTTCTATGGTTACCACTCAAGTAGAACAAGTACTTAAAGCTCAGAATGATTTGCTCAATGAATTAAATAGTAAGAAAAATGATAATGCTGTTAGAGTTATGACTAGAGGTGGTAAAATAACTCAGGAACCTTTGTATCATGAGGTCCATCCTAAGAGAATTGAGCAAGATTCTCAGAGAACTAATATCGATGCACCTAGTCCTTCTAAAAGGAAGAAAAAGAAAACTGATAGGACTTTGCATGCTTCTAGTGAACCTGTTGATGACACACCTGAGAATCCCAATGATATTTCTATTTCTGATGCTGAAACACAATCTGGTAATGAACATGAACCTAGTAATAATGTTAATGATGATGTTCATGTTGATGCTCAACCTAGTAATGACAATGAAGTAGAGATTGAACCTGTTGTTGATCTTGATAACCCACAATCAAAGAATCAACGTTATGATAAGAGACTTTGTTGCTAGGAAGCACGGTAAAGAAAGAGAACCATGGGTTCAGAAACCCATGCCTTTTCCTCCTAAACCATCCAAGAAAAAGGATGATGAGGATTTTGAGCGCTTTGCTGAAATGATTAGACCTATCTTCTTGCGTATGCGTTTGACTGATATGCTTAAAATGAATCCTTATGCTAAGTACATGGAAGATATTGTTACTAATAAAAGAAAGATACCGGAAGCTGAAATTTCCACCATGCTTGCTAATTATACTTTTAAGGGTGGAATACCTAAGAAACTAGGAGATCTCGGAGTACCAACTATACCATGCTCCATTAAAAGAAACTATGTTAAAAATGCTTTATGTGATCTTGGAGCTGGTGTTAGTGTTATGCCTCTCTCTTCATATCGTAAACTTGATTTGAATAAGTTGACACCTACTGAAATATCTTTGCAAATGGCTGATAAACAACTGCTATACCTGTCGGTATTTGTGAGGATGTGCCTGTTGTGGTTGCAAACGTTACCATTTTAATGGACTTTGCTATTCTTAATATTCCCGAGGACGATAGTATGTATATTATTTTTCGAAGACCCTTTTTGAATACTGTAGGGGATGTTATTAATTGCATCAAAGGCAATGTCACTTTTCATGTTAATGGTAATGAGCATACGGTACACTTTCCGAGGAAACAACCTCAAGTCCACAGTATCAATTCTATTTGAAAATTCCAACTATTATTATTGGAGGTTTTGAATTTCCTCTTCCTACTGTCAAGAAGAAATATGATATTCTTATTGTTGGGGATATGCATATCCCCGTTGAGGTAACCTAGTGTTATTCGAAATTTCTCCGGTTTCATGTTATTCGAAATGAGTTTGTTAACAAGACCTGATCAACCTTGTTAGCGGATTCCTTTTGATGAGCATGAGATGGATGAATTTAGAAAACACAATTCTCCGTACCCTCTTTTTACTTTCTGTTATTTATATTAAATAAAGCAAAAATAGTAATTTCTGTCTGTTTTCTGAATTATCCATGCAATAAAAAATACCTCAAAAATAAAAGTTCTCCAAATGCCCTGAAATTTAAATATGATTTTTTCTAGAATATTTGAGAATATCTGGCACTGAGAACACAGCAGGGGGAGCAAGCACCTGGCCATGAGGGTGGAGGGCGCGCCCCCTGCCTCATGGGCCCACGGTAGCTCCCCTCCACTTATTCCAGCTACCCCACACTCCTTATTCCTCCCACAAAAATCACCAACCAGCTCAAACCCGAGTCCAAGCTCATTTTGCTGGCATTTTCGATCTCCTTGCTCAAAGCTCCATTCAAAAAACTGCTTTGGGGGATTGTTCCTTGGTATGTGACTCCTCCAATGGTCCAATTAGTTTTTGTTCTAGTGCTTTATTCATTGCATATTTTTGCTGCTTAGGTGACCCTGTTCTTGATCTTGCATGTCAAATTTATATGATCAAAAGTAGTTTTGATGCATGATATTGCCTCTAGGCACTTGTAGGAGTAGTTGCTATCAATTTTATTGAGTTTGGTTCACTTTTATTTTGAAGTTACTAAAAATTTCAAAAAATTTCAGAAAAAGATGAAGAGATTTTTGAGGGGCTCATCGAGCCGAAGCTCGAAGGAGGTTTGGCCATGTGAATGGCCTTGTGATGATTTCTTGAGAGCAGCCGGGATTTATGATTATTTCTATGAATTGGCTGAGAATGCAGGCCTCACCACCTTCCTCCACGACCAACGTGAACAGTATCTCTTACTCACCAATATCTTTGTGCAAAACTCTCATTTCCATGCTAGGAGCTCACCACCTACGGTGGAATTTTATTTATGTGATGAGCATAAGGAGATGTCACTTCGTGATTTTTGTCAGGTTTGTTTGATCCCTTTCGAGGGCAGCGTAGAGGAACCACATCGTGACGATGTAGATGGGTTTATTGATACCATTGCTGTAGGGGAAACAAGGAAGGTTTCCGACACACGAATTACTAGCATACACTTTCCTGTTCTACGTTACTTTGCTATATTTGCTAGTAGATGCTTAATTGGGCGCGGAAACTGTGGAAACCTGAGTGCCCCTGATATTGTTATTTTGTGCCCTGCCTTATTTCATGATGACACATTCAGTGTGGGCGCTATTGTTGCAAAGTGGTTAAATCTTAACCGTACTAAGCGCCCTGTCCTTGGAGGCATCTTCACCTCGCGCCTCGCTGCACACTTTAACATACCTATTAGGCATTATGAGAAGGAAGAGAAGTTGCTATCTCCTGTTTATCTAGATTATAAGAGTATGGTAGCACATGATTTTATTGTTAAGAATAGGGAAAAGGCGCTTAAGTACAAACTAATATTTGGTAAAAATTATCCTGAGACCATTACCTTGCCTGCTCATTCCTTGTTTGATTTATCTGCAGGCAAGTACCTTATTCTGTTGGAGGCCATTCACGCCTACCAGAACCCTACATCAGCTATAGAGCCAGAGCCGGGACCACAATTTGATCCTCCACGACAGTCTGATTACCAGTGGCATCCGGAGGTGATTGCCAACCAGTGGCAATCCGAGGCTTCTTCACAGTACGACCCCAACTATTACTTTGGATATCCGCCAGGCCAGCCGTGGCCATAGACCAACTTAGGCCAAAATCCTAAGCTTGGGGGAGAACACATTTCTCACCGACATTACATTCATGTTCACACACTCATGCTAGTTGTTGGTGCTCATACTTTTTCATTGTAATATCCATGCTAGTTTATTTTCCTTTTTATGCTTTCTTCTTGTGTGTTTAATAAACCTTAAGAAAAACAAAAAAAATTACTTGTAGCTTTTAATTAGTTTACTTTCCATGCTTGTAGTAGTAATTAAAAATAAAACCCAAAAAGATTTCTTGTTCTTGTTTTGCTTGTTGGGAGCTTTCCTGTGTAAATAGTTTTATTTCTTTTTCTTTTTCTTTTGGGGTCAAGAGGAGAAGAACATAATTAAAATGTTAAAGTGGCTCTTATATGCATTATTGTTGATCTAACAAAGAGCCCATATTACCTTGTCTTCTCTCTTGAATTGAATGCTTGCAGATTTCAGCTTAGTCCAATGCACGTGCACTATTATTATTATCCACACTATTCGGTTGTGCAAGTGAAAGGTAATAATGATGATTATATGATGAACTTATTGACATGACAAAAGCTGGTATGAACTCGATCTCTCTTATTTTTGTAAATATGATTAGTTCATCGTTCCTGATTCAGCCTATTATGAATAAACATGTTTGCAATGACAATTAGAGATTATAGTTGCTTATGCCATGCTTAATTAGCTAGGAGCTTATAATGGTTTACCTTGCATGCCAACATGCTATTAAAATGGTTGTGATATGGTATGATAGGGTGGTATCCTCTTTTGAACGATTTGAGTGGCTTGACTTGGCACATGTTCAAGCATGTAGTTGAAACAAAATCAACATAGCCTCTACGATATTTATGTTCATGGTGCATTATATCCTACTCATGCTTGCATTCGGTGTTGATTAATTTTAATGCATGTTCATGACTGTTATCGGTCTCTAGCTGGTTGCTTCCTAGTCTTTTGCTAGCCTTCACTTGTACTAAGCATGAATACTGCTTGTGCATCCAATTCCATAAACCCCAAAGTTGTTCCATATGAGTCCACCATACCTACCTATATATGCTATCTACCTGCCGTTCCAAGTAAATTTGTATGTGCCAAACTCTAAACCTACAAATAAACATTCTGTTTTGTATGCTCGAATAGCTCATGTATCAACTAGGGCTGTCCGTATCTTCCATGTTAGGCGGGTTATTCTGAAGAGGAGTGGACTCCGCTCCTCACTCACGAGAAAATGGCTGGTCACCGGGATGCCCAGCCCCATGCTTTATGCAAATCAAATCAAAATAATTGCAAACAAAACTCCCCCGGGACTGTTGGTAGTTGGAGGCACTCGTTGTTTCGAGCAAGCCATGGTTGATGCTTGTTGGTGGTGGGGGAGTATAAACTTTACCATTCTGTTTGGGAACCGCCTATAATGTGTGTAGCATGGAAGATATCTCCATCTCTTGGTTGTTATGTTGACAATGAAAGTATACTGCTCAAAATATTATTCATATCTATTTCAAAACCGAGCTCTGGCACCTCTACAAATCCCTGCTTCCCTCTGCGAAGGTCCTATCTATTTACTTTTATGTTGAGACATCACCCTCTTATTAAAAAGCACCAGCTGGAGAGCACCGCTGTCATTTGCATTCATTACTGTTAGTTTACATTGAGTATGACTTGGCTGGATCTCTTTTACCATGAATTACAATGTCTAGTCAGTCCTTGATCTTTAAAGGTGCTCTACATTTATGTTTTGCGGTCTCAGAAAGGGCTAGCGAGATACCATCTTGTTATATCATATCATGATTGTTTTGAGAAAGTGTTGTCATCCGAGATTTATTATTATTGCTCGCTAGTTGATTATGTCATTGATATGAGTAAACATGAGACCTACATGTTATTGTGAATATGGTTAGCTCATAATCTTTGCTAAAAACTTGAATGCTGGCTTTACATATTGACAACAACAAGAGCAGACAGAGTTTGTAAAAGTTTTTCTTTATCACTTTCTGTTTATCAACTAAATTTCTTGAGGACAAGCAAAGGTTTAAGCTTGGGGGAGTTGATACGTCTCCGTTGTATCTACTTTTTCAAACACTTTTGCCCTTGTTTTGGACTCTAACTTGCATGATTTGAATGGAACTAACCCGGACTGACGCTGTTTTCTGCAGAATTGCCATGGTGTTATTTTTGTGCAGAAATAAAATTTCTCGGAATGACCTGAAAATCAATGGAGAATTATTTTGGAATATATGAAAAATACTGGAAGGAAGATCAACGTCAGGGGGCCTCCACCTGTCCACGAGGGTGGGGGGCTCGCCCTACCCCCCTGGGCGCGCCCCCTGCCTCGTGGGCCCCCTGACGCTCCACCGACCTCAACCTTGACTCCATATATTCACTTTCGGGGAGAAAAAACTAGAGAGAAGGATTCATCGCGTTTTACGATACGGAGCCGCCGCCAAGCCCTAATCTCTCTCGATAGGGCTGATCTGGAGTCCGTTCGGGGCTCCGGAGAGGGGAATCAGTCGCCATCGTCCTCATCAACCATCCTCCATCACCAATTTCATGATGCTCACCACCATGCGTGAGTAATTCCATCGTAGGCTTGCTGGACGGTGATGGGTTGGATGAGATTTGTCATGTAATCGAGTTAGTTTTGTTAGGGTTTGATCCCTAGTGTCCACTATGTTCTGAGATTGATGTTGCTATGACTTTGCTATGCTTAATGCTTGTCACTAGGGCCCGAGTGCCATGATTTCAGATCTGAACCTATTATGTTTTCATCAATATATGAGAGTTCTTGATCCTATCTTGCAAGTCTATAGTCACCTACTATGTGTTATGATCCGGCAACCCCGAAGTGACAATAGTCGGTACCACTCCCGGTGATGACCGTAGTTTGAGGAGTTCATGTATTCACTATGTGTTAATGCTTTGGTCCGGTACTCTATTAAAAGGAGGCCTTACTATCCCTTAGTTTCCAATAGGACACCGCTGCCACGGGAGGGTAGGACAAAAGATGTCATGCAAGTTCTTTTCCATAAGCACGTATGACTATATTCGGAATACATGCCTACATTACATTGATGAATTGGAGCTAGTTCTGTGTCACCCTATGTTATGACTGTTGCATGATGAACCGCATGCGGCATAATTCTCTATCACCGATCCATTGCCTACGAGCTTTCCATATATTGTTTTTCGCATATTTACTTTTCCGTTGCTATTGTTATCATCACTATAAAACACCAAAAATATTACTTTTGCTACCGTTACCTTTTGCTACCGTTACCACCACAATCATATTACTTTGCTACTAAACACTTTGCTGCAGATATTAAGTGTCCAGGTTTGGTTGAATTGACAAGTCAGCTGCTAATACTTGAGAATAATCTTTGGCCCCCCTTGTGTCGAATCAATAAATTTGGGTTGAATACTCTACCCTCGAAAACTGTTGCGATCCCCTATACTTGTGGGTTATCACATATCTTGTTGGCCGCGGTGAGGGTATTTACTGGCAAGTCAATTGCCATCATAGCATGAATTGGCATGGAGGCCAAGGGAGTGCGCAGAAGCTCCAATATGCCCGCACAGAAGAGGAGCGTAGCCTGCCAGGCAGGCAGCCGATCCGCCATCTTATCGATCATGTATTGTTGCTGGGCCACCGAAACCTTCCGCATACCAAGCGGGAGCCCAAGATATTTGCAGGGCTAACTTAGCACCTTGCACTCCAACTCGGTGGCGATCTGCATAATTTTCTCGTCCGTGCATCTAATAGGATGGGCGGAGCTCTTTATCAGATTGGTATGCAGCCCTGACGCTCGCCCAAAGTCACGTAACAGCATGGAACATGCCCCGAGACTTTGCAGGTCCGGTTTGATGAAGGTGACCACATCATCGACATAGATGGATGTGCGCTGGCGGAATCCTGTGGGTGCGAGCGGCTGCAGGACGCCCGCCGTCGTGGCTGAACTCAGTAGGTGGTGAAGTGTCTCCATCACGAGGACGAACAAGAGCGGCGACACCGGATCTCCTTGCCGCAAGCCCTAACGGTTGAATATGATCTCCCCAGGTATACCATTCAGCAGCACCCAAGTGGAGGAGGATGCGAGCAACCCGGCGATCCACGAAGTCCATTTGACGCCAAAGCCCATATGTTGTAGGACGTCCATCAGGAAAGCCCAATCTACCGTGTCAAAGGCTTTACTAATGTCAAGTTTGATCATAACCGCTTCCTTCTTAGTCGCATGCAGCTTTCTGGCCATTCCTTGCACCATCATAAAGTTATCATGGAGCCATCTTCCTCTGATGAACGCGCTCCGGTGTGGCCCAACCAAGCCCGGCATCTCATCGGCTAGCCGGATCGCCAAAACTTTGCCAGCCAACTTCGGAAAGCTATGGATCAAGCTTATCGGCCGAAACTCCCGTATCTCCAATGCCGCAGGGGATTTAGGAAGCAATGTAGTGAACACTTGATTGATAGAAGTGAGGCCACGGAAATCTAATCTCTCTAGAAGCAAACACCTCCATCACATCCCCTTTGATGATCGACCAACATGCCACATAGAATCTAGCTGAGAATCCATCGGGCCCTGATGCTTTGTTGAGCCCTTGCGCGCGCACTGCCGCCAACACCTCTTCCTCAGAAAAATCACTGTCGAGGTGGTTTAGTTCTTTGCGAGGGACACCAAGTTCCTCCAAATCCAGCGTGAACTCCCGATATGATGTTTCCCCAAGCATCTTGGAGAACAAAGAGTCCACGGCCTCGGCCATGACCTCGTGGTCTGTAGATAGAACACCGTCCAATTTACGCTTGGTGATGTAGCTTTTCCGTCATCTGTGGCTAGCATGGGCATGAAAATATTGGGTGCACGCATCAACCTCTCTAAGCCGGAGAAGTCTAGCTCGCTGTCTGGCAATCATGCTTTTGAGCGAAGCAAGACAAAGAAGCTTGCGCTTGAGCAGCCTTCTAAGCTCCACCTCAGCCTGCGTTAAATCTCTGCCCTCCATGGCGACATCCAAGCGTAGAATGACCTCATTCGCAATGCGAATCTGCTGTTTGACATTGCCCACATACTTGCTGCTCCACCTGGCGAGATGTTTTGCCATTCCCTTGAACTTGGCCGCCAGCCTCTTGAAAGGGTTCCAGATCAGAGGTTGGCTGCTGATACGTCTCCGTCGTATCTACTTTTCCAAAAACTTTTGCCCTTGTTTTGGACTCTAACTTGCATGATTTGAATGGAACTAACTCGGACTGATGCTGTTTTCAGCAGAATTGCCATGGTGTTATTTTTGTGCAGAAATAAAAGTTCTAGGAATGACCTGAAAATCAACGGAAATTATTTTTGGAATATATAAAAAATACTGGCGAAAAGATCCACGTCAGGGGCCCACACCCTGTCCATGAGAGTGGGGGGTGCACCAACCCCCTGGGCGCGCCCACTGCCTTGTGGGCCCCCTGATGCTCCACCGACGTCCATCTTGACTCCATATATTCGTGTTCGGGGAGAAAAAAAATCAGAGAGAAGGATTCAACACGTTTTACGATACGGAGCCACTGCCAAGCCCTAAACTCTCTCGGGAGGGCTGATCTCGAGTCCGTTCGGGGCTCCAGAGAGGGGAATCCGTCGCCATCGTCATCATCAACCTTCCTCCATCACCAATTTCTTGATGCTCACTGCCATGCGTGAGTAATTCCATCGTAGGCTTGCTAGACGGTGATGGGTTGGATGAGATTTATCATGTAATCGAGTTAGTTTTGTTAGGGTTTGATCCCTAGTATCCACTATGTTCTGAGATTGATGTTGCTATGACTTTGCTATGCTTAATGCTTGTCACTAGGGCCCGAGTGCCATGATTTCAGATCTGAACCTATTATGTTTTCATAAATATATGTGAGTTCTTGATCTTATCTTGCAAGTCTATAGTCACCTATTATGTGTTAAGATCCGTTAACCCCGAAGTGACAATAATCGGGATACTTACCGGTGATGACCGTAATTTGAGGAGTTCATGTATTCACTAAGTGTTAATGCTTTGGTCCGGTACTCTATTAAAAGGAGGCCTTAATATCCCTTAGTTTCCGATAGGACCCCGCTGCCACGGGAGGGTAGGACAAAAGATGTCATGCAAGTTCTTTTCCATAAGCACGTATGACTATATTTGGAATACATGCCTACATTACATTGATGAAATGGAGCTAGTTTTGTGTCACCCTATGTTATAACTATTGCATGAGGAATCTCATCCGACATGATTATCCATCACTGATCCATCGCCTACGAGCTTTTCATATATTGTTCTTCGATTATTTACTTTTCCGTTGCTACTGTTACAATCACT
Source organism: Triticum urartu (assembly GCF_003073215.2). Taxonomy (NCBI): domain Eukaryota; kingdom Viridiplantae; phylum Streptophyta; class Magnoliopsida; order Poales; family Poaceae; genus Triticum; species Triticum urartu. The sequence goes on from NC_053028.1 coordinate 614,385,820, forward strand.
ATAAAACCAAAAATATTACTTTTGCTACTATTACCACTACTATCATATTACTTTGCTACTAAATACCTTGTTGAAGATATTAAGTTTCTAGGTGTGGTTGAATTGACAACTCAGCTGCTAATACTTGAGAATATTCTTTGGCTCCCCTTGTGTCGAATCAATAAATTTGGGTTGAATACTCTACCCTCCAAAACTGTTGCGATCCCCTCTACTTGTGGGTTATCAAGACTATTTTCTGGCGCCGTTGCCGGGGAGCATAGCTCTATTCTGTGAGTCACTTGGGATTTATATCTGCTTATCACTATGAAGAACTTGAAAGATAAAAGAACCAAAAGTTTTCCCTCAACTACGAGGGGAGGTAAGGAACTGCCATCTAGCTCTGCACTTGATTCATCTTCTGTTTTTAGTAAACTTGTGACACCTACACATGCTATTGATTCTGATAGATCGCATGTTATTGATGATGCCACTTCTGCTTTGCATGATACTTATGATGAAACTATTTCTATGCTTGATAATACTGTGCCACTAGGTGAATTTCTTGATGAACAACTTGCTAGGGTTAGAGAGAATGAAATTATTGAAACTGATAATATTGATGAAAGTGATGACGAAGATTCTCCCCCTAGATAGGAATTGCATGTTGTACCTGAGGGTTATGTTATGGATGAAGAAACTGCTAGAGACTTCTTAGCTTGCAATGATAGATCTGATCTTAAGAAATTATTAGCTAAGCTTAAAGAAAAGTCTTTGAATGCTAGAATGAAATATGACCCTGCTTTTGCTACTTCACCTATCTTTATTACTGATAAGGATTATGATTTCTCTGTCGATCCTGAGTTAATTACTTTGGTTGAATCTGATCCTTTTTATGCCTATGAATCTGAAACTGTTGTGGCACATCTTACTAAATTAAATGATATAGCCACCCTGTTTACTCATGATGAGAAAACTCGCTATTAATTTATCCTTAAGTTATTTCCGTTCTCATTAAAGGGTGATGCTAAAACATGGTTTAATTCTCTTGATCCTGGTTGTGTGCGTAGTCCCCAGGATATGATTTATTACTTCTCTGCTAAATATTTCCCTACTCATAGGAAACAAGCTACCTTAAGGGAAATATATAATTTTGTGCAAATTGAAGAAGAGAGTCTCCCACAAGCTTGGGGGAGGCTTCTCCGATTACTTAATGCTTTGCCTGATCATCCTCTCAAGAAAAATGAAATACTTGATATTTTTTATAATGGACTAACCGATGCTTCCAGAGACCACCTGGATAGTTGTGCTGGTTGTGTTTTCAGGGAAAGAACAGTTGATCAAGCTGAATTGCTATTGAATAATATGTCGAGTAATGAAAATGATTGGCCACTTCCTGAACCAACTCCTAAGCCAACTCCGAAGAAAAGGGGTATTCTATTTCTCAGTCCTGAAGATATGCAAGAGGCAAAGAAATCTATGAAAGGAAAATGTATTAAAGCTGAGATGTTAAGAATTTACCACCTATTGAAGAAATTCATGGTCTTGATAACTAGATACAGGTAGTAAAGACTTGATTTGAATAAGTTGACACCTACTATAATATCTTTGCAAATGGCTGATAAATCAACCGCTATACCTGCCGGTATTTGTGAGGATGTGCCTGTTGTGGTTGCAAACGTTACTATTTTAACGGACTTTGTAATTCTTGTTATTCCCGAGGACGATAGTATGTCGATTATCCTTGGTAGACCCTTTTTGAATACTGCAGGGGCTGTTATTGATTGCAACAAAGGCAATGTCACTTTTCCTGTTAATGGTAATGAGCATACGGTACACTCTCCGAGGAAACAACCTCAAGTCCACAGTATCAATTCTATTGGAAAAATTTCAACAATCACTATTGGAGGTTTTGAATTTCTTCTTCCTACTATCAAGAAGAAATATGATATTATTATTGTTAGGGATGTGCATATCCCAGTTGAGGTAACCTAGTGTTATTCAAAATTTCTCTGGTTTCATGCGATTCGGAATGAGTTTGTTAACAAGACTTGATCAACCTTGTTAGTGGATTCCTTTTGATGAGCATGAGATGGATGAAGTTAGAAAGCACAACTTTATGTACCCTCTTTTTTACTTTCTGTTATTTATATTAAATAAAGTAAAAATAGTATTTTTCTGTCTGTTTTCTGAATTATCCTTGCAATAAAAAATACCCCGAAAATAAAAGTTCTCCAAATGCCCTGAAAATGAAATATGATTTTTTCCAGAATATGTAAGGATTTTAGGCACTGAGAACACAGTAGTTGGAGCAGCAATGTGCCCACGAGGGTGGAGGGCGCGCCTCCCTGCCTCGTGGACCCCACGTGGGTCCCCTCCATTTATCCTTGCACCCACACACTTCATCTTGCTCCAGAAAAAATCATTGACTAGCTCAAACCCGTGTTCTAGCTCATCTTGCTGCCATTTTCGATCTCCTTGCTCAAAGCTCCATTCACAAAACTACTTTGGGGGATTGTTCTTCGGTATGTGACTCCTCCAATGGTCCAATTAGTTTTTGTTCTAGTGCTTTATTTATTGCAAATTTTTGCTTCTTAGGTGACACTGTTCTTGAGCTTGCATGTCAAATTTATGTGGTCAAAAGTAGTTTTAATGCATGATATAGCCTCTAGACACTTGTAGGAGTAGTTGCTATCAATCTTGTTGAGTTTGGTTCACTTTTATTTTTGAGGTACTAAAATTTTCAGAAATTTTTCAGAGGAAGAAATATGTTTAGAAAAATGTACCAAGGTGGTTCCTCAAGGAAGCAAGGACCCAGGCCCGCGATACGTGAGCCGGACAATGAACTACCAAGAGATGCTCAAGTGTGGCTGAGGGAGTCCTGCATTAGGGGGTATCTAGATGGCCGGACTATACCTTCAGCCGGACTCCTGGACTATGAAGATACAAGATTGAAGACTTCGTCTCGTGTCCGGAAGGGACTTTCCTTGGCGTGGAAGGCAAGCTTGGCGATACGAATATGTAGATCTCCTACCATTGTAACCGACTTTGTGTAACCCTAACCCTCTCCGGTGTCTATATAAACCGGAGGGTTTTAGTCCGTAGGACAACATACAGAACAACAATCATACCATAGGCTAGCTTCTAGGGTTTAGCCTCTCCGATCTCGTGGTAGATCTACTCTTGTACTACCCATATCATCGATATTAATCAAGCAGGACGTAGGGTTTTACCTCCATCAAGAGGGCCCGAACCTGGGTAAAACTTCGTGTCCCTTGCCTCCTGTTACCATCCGGCCTAGACGCACAATTCGGGACCCCTACCCGAGATCCGCCGGTTTTGACACCGGCATTGGTGCTTTCATTGAGAGTTCCTCTGTGTCATCTCCGTTAGGCTTGATAGCTCCTACGATCATCAATAGCGATGCAGTCCAAGGTGAGACCTTCCTCCCCGGACAGATCTTCGTCTTCGGCGGCTTCGCACTGCGGGCCAATTCACTTGGCCATCTGGAGCAGATCAAAAGCTATGCCCCTGGCCGTCAGGTCAGATTTGGAAGTTTAAACTACACGGCTGACATCCGCGGGGACTTGATCCTCGACGGATTCGAGCCACTGCCGAGCGCGCCGCACTGTCACGATGAACATGATCTAGCTCTGCCGCCGAACAGTGCCCTGGAGGCCGCACCCGCATCGGCTTCGACCCTTAATTCAGAGCCAACTGCGCCGATCGAGGATGGGTGGTTGGACGCCGCCTCGGGGGCTGCGATCCCAATGGCGATCGAGCCGAACACCAGCCCCGCACTCTGCGAGACTCGTGACTCCAAGGAGCCGGACTCCTCTCCGGACTCCGAACCCTCCGCGCCCCTGCCGATCGAATCCGATTGGGCGCCGATCATGGAGTTTACTGCCGCGGACATCTTTCAGCACTCGCCTTTCGGCGATATTTTGAAGACACTAAAGTCTCTCTCTTTATCAGGAGAGCCCTGGCTGGACTACGGTCATCAAGGTTGGGATACGGACGATGAAGAAATTCAAAGCCCACCCACCACCCACTTTGTAGCCACTGTTGACAATTTAACCGACATGCTCGACTTCGACTCCGAAGACATCGACGGTATGGACGCTGATGCAGGAGACGATGAAGAACCAGCGCCTATTGGGCCCTGGAAAGCCACCTCGTCATATGACATATACATGGTGGACACCCCAAAAGAAGGAGATGGCGATGGAACAGCGGAGGATGACCCCTCCAAGAAACAGCCTAAGCGCCGGCGTCAGGGGCGCCGCTCAAAATCCCGCCAAAGCAAATATGGTGATTCCAGCACGGGAGATAATAATACTCCGGAGAGTGCCGAAGAAAACCCCCTCCAGCAAGATTCAGCACAGGAGGACGGAGAAGCCAGCCCTCATGAGAGAGCGGCATACAGAGAGGTCGAGGACAATAATTATATGCCTCCCTCCGAAGACAAGGTAAGCCTTGACGACGACGAATTCGTCGTGCCAGAGGATCCCGTCGAGCAAGAGCGTTTTCAACGCAGGCTTATGGCCACGGCAAGAAGCCTCAAGAAAAAACAGCAACAGCTTAGAGCTGATCAAGATTTGCTAGTCGATAGATGGACTGAAGTCCTTGCGGCTGAAGAGCATAAACTCGAACGCCCCTCCAAGAGCTACCCAAAGCATAGGTTGCTACCCCGATTAGAGGAGGAAGCACTTAAACCTACATCACTAGCACTTGATACGGCCGACCGGCCACCTCGTGGCCGCAATAAAGAGGCCTCTCGGCCCTCCACTCAAGTCGCACCCCGTACCAAGGCACGGGAAAATGCGCCAGACCTGCGAGATATGTTGGAGGACAAGGCAAGGCAAACAAGATCGATCTACGGATCGCGTGGGTTCCCCACGACTCGAGACGGTAACCGTCACGCCGGACACAAATCCGGTAGGGCCGAACACAGTAGACAAAGCTCATTGGAGCTACGTCGTGATATAGCCCAGTACAGAGGCGCCGCACACCCACTATGCTTCACAGACGATGTAATGGATCATCAAATCCCCGAGGGTTTCAAACCCGTAAACATCGAATCATATGATGGCACAACAGATCCTGTGGTATGGATTGAGGATTATCTCCTTCATATCCACATGGCCCGCGGCGATGATCTCCACGCCATCAAATACCTCCCACTCAAGCTTAAAGGACCAGCTCGGCATTGGCTTAACAGCTTGCCTGCAGGATCAATCGGTTGTTGGGAGGACCTGGAAGCCGCATTCCTCGACAATTTCCAGGGCACTTATGTGCGACCACCAGACGCCGATGACCTAAGCCACGTAATTCAGCAGCCAGAGGAATCGGCCAGGCAATTCTGGACACGGTTCCTAACAAAGAAAAATCAAATAGTCGACTGTCCGGACGCAGAGGCCCTAGCAGCCTTCAAGCACAATATCCATGACGAGTGGCTTGCCCGGCACCTTGGACAGGAAAAGCCGAAATCTATGGCAGCACTCACGACACTCATGACCCGCTTTTGCGCGGGAGAAGACAGCTGGCTTGCTCGTAGCAACAATATGACCAAGAACCCTGGTAATTCAGATACCAGGGACAGTAGTGGCAGGTCGTGTCGCAACAAGCAGAAGCGCCGCATTAACGGTGACAATGCTGAGGATACGGCAGTTAATGCCGGATTCAGAGGCTATAAATCCAGTCAGCGGAAAAAGCCATTCAAAAGAAATCCTAGGGGCCCGTCCAGTTTGGACCGAATACTCAACCGCTTGTGCCAGGTACATGGCACCCCCGAAAAGCCGACCAATCACACCAACAGGGATTGTTGGGTGTTCAAGCAGGCAGGCAAGTTAAATGCCGAAAATAAAGACATGGGGCTGCATAGCGATGACGACGAAGAGCCCCGGCCGGCGAACAACAGTGGACAGAAGGGTTTTCCCCCACAAGTGCGGACGGTGAACATGATATACGCAACTCACATCCCCAAGAGGGAGCGGAAGCGCGCGTTAAGGGACGTATACGCGGTAGAGCCAGTCGCCCCAAAGTTCAACCCATGGTCCTCCTGCCTGATCACCTTCGATCGAAGGGACCATCCCACTAGCACCCGTCATGGCGGATTCGCCGCATTGGTTCTAGACCCAATCATTGACGGATTTCATCTCACTAGAGTCCTTATGGACGGCGACAGCAGCCTGAACCTGCTTTACCAGGATACAGTGCGGGAAATGGGCATAGATCCCTCGAGGATTAAGCCCACCAAAACGACCTTTAAAGGCGTAATACCAGGTGTAGAGGCCAACTGTACAGGCTCAGTCACACTTGAAGTGGTCTTCGGATCTTCGTATAATTTCCGAAGCAAGGAGTTAATCTTCGACATGGTCCCATTCCGCAGTGGCTATCACGCACTGCTCGGGCGAACCGCATTCGCCAAGTTCAATGTGGTACCGCACTACGCATACCTTAAGCTCAAGATGCCAGGCCCTCGAGGAGTAATTACGGTCAATGGAAACACCGAACGTTCTCTCCGAACGGAGGAGCACATGGCGGCCCTTGCAGCAGAAGTACAAAGCAGCCTCTCCAGGCAGTTCTCTAGTCCGGCCATTAAACGTCTGGACACCGTCAAGCGCACCCGGAGTAACCTACAACAAGACCGCCTGGCACGTTCTGAGCAGGCGTAGCAATGCGGCCCCAACCCCAGCCCCCGCAAAAATGCGACACCAGTACTTCGCGTACATAACTACGCTCTAGAAATACCATGGGTACAGGGGGAGGGGCACCATCATGGCACGCCCGAAACACGGCTTAAACCGCACCAGGGGCTGACAATTTTTTAATTTTCTCTTACTTTCAGGACTCCACTCTTCGGAAGGCCTGTTCGGCAGTTCAATTGCCGCACAAACGATGCAAGAACCAGGGAAGCAGACAAGCCATGCCGCATTACGGAACTCCCAGGTGGTCTCTATCACGAGCAGTATACCTGTTTCGCATACCATTCCGTAGCCTGCCCCTGGAACGCACATGTTAAATAGTCCAACCTTTTGCTTATCGCATTATTTGTATCGTTCTGCTTTGATCGCAGCCCTTTTTAATAAACAATGCATAGCTTTTGTCTCTCTTTGCATTACTCTTTTTTTACAAATATATGTTCCTTAACGACATGTTGCACCCGTACACTTTGGTACGGCCAAAATACGCCAGGGGCTTTAGTACCCCTCAATATGGTGTGAGAAGTCCGAACACTTTAACAAGTGCGGCACCCCGAACTTATAGCATTATATGCATCGGCTCCGAATCATGTCTTGGGTCAATAGTTGGGTTTGCCCGGCTCCTATGTTTTGGTGCCTTACGTTCCGCTGTGTCAGCTAAGGTAGCACTAGGAGAACTACTGCGATTGTGCCCCAGTTGAGCTGGGTCGAGCACCTCAGTAGAGAAAGCTAAAATTGACTGTCATGATGAAGCGAGAGCTGGTCGCTGTTCGAGAGGTTTTTCGAGTCCCTAAAGACTTATGCCGCTTAGAGAGAGGAGTCGGCTCTGTCCGGCCAAGGCGTGGATAGCGCCCCGAACTCAGTCTTCCGAATACCAGGGGCTTCGCCGAAATTTAAAATTATAGAATTCTATGGCTAAGTGAGAGTGTTCACGCATTATAGTCCGATTGCCTTGTTCGCTGTGCTGAGTGCCTCCCTCGAAGGACCCAAACATGGGGAAAAGAGCGCTCAGGTTTATCCCGAACACCCCAGCACTAGTGGCACAGGGGCAGAAGCCGACGACTCGCCATCTCTCAGAATAGATAAACAGCCGCACAGAAGGTAATATTTTAAATTCCAGCAGCATTGCTTAGCGCATATGAACAAGTTTTCAGCGCACAGGACAAAACGAGCGAGTTTTACTCAAAAATTACATCCCTGGAACATTCATCCGCCACAAGGCGGGCACCCTTCAGAACATCCGTATAATAATTCTCGGGCTTGCGATGCTCTTTCCCCGGCGGTGGCCCGTCCTTCACAAGCTTCTCAGCATCCAGCTTGCCCCAGTGCACCTTAGCACGGGCAAGGGCCCTACGGGCACCTTCAATGCAGACGGAGCGCTTGATGACTTCGAGCCTTGGACAGGCCCCCACCAGCCGCCGCACCAGCCCGAAACAGCTCCCAGGCAGAGCCTCTCCAGGCCACATCCGAACTATGAGGCCCTTCATGGCCTGTTCGGCCGCCTTGTGGAGCTCGACCAGTTGCTTCAGCTAGTCGCTCAGGGGCACGGGGTGTCCGGCCTCAGCATACTAAGACCAGAACACCTTCTCTGTCGAGCTGCCCTCCTCGGCTCGATAGAATACGGCGGCATCGGACATGCTACGGGGAAGATCTGCGAACGTTCCTGGAGAGCTCCAGATTCGGGTAAGTAACAAGTAACTCACGTTTATGTGTTTGCTTTGCATAAAGAATGCCTTACCCGCCGCTATCTTTTTCACCTCATCCAACTCCTGGAGGGTCTTCTAGGATTCGGCCTTGGCAGACTTGGCATTTTCAATAGCCATCGCGAGCTCGGACGCTTGCGTCTTTGAGTCAAGCTCCAAACTCTCATGTTTTTTCATGAGAGCCTGGAGCTCTTGCCGCACCTTGCCAACCTGGGCCTCACACTTCTCCCGCTCGGTGCGCTCCGTGGCCGCCCTCTTCTCGGCCTCGGACAGCGCTTGCTTAAGGGTCGCGACCTCAGACGTGGCCCCTACAATAGCCACGATAATCCTGTCATTTTTTGCAATTGCACATATATATTTAAAACAAGGTATTTCTTACCTTCCTTGTCCTCGAGCTGCTTCTTGGCACGCCCGAGCTCTTGCTTGGACGGCTCGAGGTTCTGCTTTAGCGTGTCCACTTCCGCAGTCAGTGCGGCGGACGCCAGCAGAGAAGCCTGCATACGCATATTGACTCCTATTTGTTAGACTCCTGTGAATTTTATTTGATCCTCTATTCGGCTTTTCTTCCCGAACGCCAAACAGAGCATCAGGGGCTACTGTCTATGCGGTAATATTATTTACACATTCTTTACTTACCTCAAAGCCTGTTAAAAGGCTAGCACAAGCTTCAGTCAGCCCGCTCTTGGCGGACTGAACCTTCTGGACCACCGCACTCATAATGGTGCGGTGCTCCTCGTCGATGGAGGCGCCTTTGAGCACCTCCAACAGATTGTCCGGCGCCTCCGGTTGAACGGGGGTCACCGGCACGGTGGGCTTGCTCCTCTTGGAAGGAGGTCGCCCGCCGGACTCTGGAACCCTTGAAGGTTCCGGAGCGGTGTCTGCCGGATTCTGTTTTGTATGCTCGAATAGCTCATGTATCAACTAGGGCTGTCTATATCCTCCATGCTAGGCGGGTTATTCTCAAGAGGAGTGGACTCCGCTCCTCACTCATGAGAAAATGGCTGGTCACCGGGATGCCCAGTTCCATGCTCAAATCAAATCAAAATAATTGCAAACAACCCCCCCCCCCCAAGATTGTTGTTAGTTGGAGGCACCCGTTGTTTTGGGAAAGCCATGGATTGATGCTTGTTGGTGGTGGGGGAGTATAAACTTTACCATTCTGCTTGGGAACCGCCTATAATGTGTGTAGCATGGAAGATATCGAGATCTCTTGGTTGTTATGTTGACAATGAAAGCATACCACTCAAAATATTATTCATCTCTATTTCAAAACCGAGCTCTCGCACCTCTACAAATCCCTACTTCCCTCTGCGAAGGGCCTATCTATTTACTTTTATGTTGAGTCATCATCCTCTTATTAAAAAGCACCAGTTGGAGAGCACCGCTGTCATTTGCATGAATTATTGTTAGTTTGCATTGAGTATGACTTGACTGGATCTCTTTTACCATGAATTACAATGTCTAGCCAGTCCTTGATCTTTAAAGGTGCTCTGCATTTAAGTTTTGCGGTCTCAGAAAGGGCTAGCGAGATACCATCTTGTTATATCATATTATGATTGTTTTGAGAAAGTGTTGTCATCCGAGATTTATTATTATTGCTCGCTAGTTGATTATGCCATTGATATGAGTAAACATGAGACCTAAATGTTATTGTGAATATGGTTAGTTCATAATCTTTGCTGAAAACTTGAATGCTGGCTTTACATATTTACAACAACAAGAGCAAACAGAGTTTGTAAAAGTTTTTCTTTATCACTTTCAGTTTATCAACTGAATTGCTTGAGGACAAGCAAAGATTTAAGCTTGGGGGAGTTGATACGTCTCCATCGTATCTACTTTTCCAAACACTTTTGCCCTTGTTTTGGACTCTAACTTGCATGATTTGAATGGAACTAACCCGGACTGGCGTTGTTTTCAGCAGAATTGCCATGGTGTTATTTTTGTGCAGAAATAGAAGTTCTCGGAATGACCTGAAAATCAACGGATATTACTTTTGGAATATATAAAAAATACTGGCGAAAAGATCCACGTCAGGGCCCACACCCTGTCCACGAGGGTGGGGGGCGCGCCCCCTGCCTCGTGGGCCCCCTGATGCTCCACCGATGTCCATCTTGACTCTATATATTTGTGTTTGGGGAGAAAAAAATCAGAGAGAAGGATTCATCGCGTTTTATGATACGGAGCCGCCACCAAGCCCTAAACTCTCTCAGGAGGGCTGATCTGGAGTGCGGTCGGGGCTCCGGAGAGGGGAATCCGTCGCCATCGTCATCATCAACCTCCCCCCATCACCAATTTCATGATGCTCACCGCCGTGCGTGAGTAATTCCATCGTAGGCTTGGTAGACAGTAATGGGTTGGATGAGATTTATCATGTAATCGATTTAGTTTTGTTAGGGTTTGATCCCTAGTATCCACTATGTTCTGAGATTGATGTTGCTATGACTTTGCTGTGCTTAATGCTTGTCAGTAGGGCCCGAGTGCCATGATTTTAGATCTGAACCTATTATGTTTTCATGAATATATGTGAGTTCTTGATCCTATCTTGCAAGTCTATAGTCACCTATTATCTGTTAAGATCCATTAACCCTGAAGTGACAATAATCGGGATACTTACCGGTGATGACCGTAGTTTGACGAGTTCATGTATTCACTAAGTGTTAATGCTTTGGTCCGGTACTCTATTAAAAGGAGGCCTTTATATCCCTTAGTTTCCGATAGGACCCCGCTGCCACGAGAGGGTAGGACAAAAGATGTCATGCAGTTCTTTTCCATAAGCACGTATGACTATATTCGGAATACATGCCTACATTACATTGATGAACTGGAGCTAGTTCTGTGTCACCCTATGTTATAAGTATTGCTTGAGGAATCACATCCGACATAATTATCCATCACTGATCCATTGCCTACGAGCTTTTCATATATAGTTCTTCGCTTATTTACTTTTCCGTTGCTACTGTTACAATCACTATAAAACCAAAAATATTACTTTTGCTACCGTTACCACTACTATCATATTACTTTGCTACTAAATACCTTGCTGCAGATATTAAGTTTCCAGGTGTGGTTGAATTGACAACTCAGCTGCTAATACTTGAGAATATTCTTTGGCTCCCCTTGTGTCGAATCAATAAATTTGGGTTGAATACTCTACCCTCGAAAACTGTTGCGATCCCCTATACTTGTGGGTTATCAGCTGCTCCACGCCGCCCGGATCACTTCCTGTAAGCCTTCAACCCTAGTCCAGAAGGACTTGAAGTGGAACCGCCTGCCGCGCCTCCAGTTTGCCTCCAACATTAGATGTAGCGGGCAATGATCCTAGATGTTCTTGCTGAGCGCCGACAAGAAAGATGTAGGGTAGAGGGCCTCCCATTCCACGGAGACGAGAGCTCGGTCCAACTTCTCAAGCGTGGGTTCCAGCCACTCGTTCGACCAAATGTACCTCCTACCATTGAGGTAGAGCTCGTGCATGTCCAGATCTGTGATGCACCTTCTATACTGCCCCATCATCTGCCCGTTGATCCGATCATTGCTCTTGTCAGATGGGTCCATGACCAAGTTGAAATCCCCTGCGATTATCTAGGGACCTGCATGTAATTCTCAGATGTCCTTGAGCTCCTGCATGAAAATGACCTTGTCGCTATCTTCTCGGGGACCGTACACCCCGGTGACCCACCAACCCACCGACTCGAGAAACTGAACCCACACAGTCACCGCATTTGTCATGATGTGAGGGTTCGACAGTTGCGCGCATGTGGACTTGCATGCCAGTAAGATACCACCACGGGTCCCGACAGCCGGCGCGCAGAAGAACTGGTCAAATGTTGGCCCGAGGTAGTGCCGTAGTAGCGTCAGGTCCATGTCCTGAATTTTGGTCTCCTGAAGACAGACTACACTCGCGCCCGAGCTCGAAATGGCGTTATTCATTGCATTGCGCTTAGGCGGATTGTTCATACCGCGCACATTCCACACAACCACCGCTTGGTTTGGATATGCCATAGGGAAAGGCCTACATACATCCACCGGAGGAGAAGCACCTAAAATGCTACCCCCTCCACATCCCTGCCTAGAGGCAGCACGTTCGCCTGCCAGCCGAGGTGACCAACAATGGCCCCAATGTGAGACTGCTGGAGCGGCTTCGAGAATAGCTCAAAATAGGCCTGCATAGCCTCATTGTTGATAACCTCGCCCTTACGCGTGATCCCAAGCTGCACCATGAGCGTGCGTTGTTGGGTTTTCACCGAAGCACCACCAGCAAGTCGTCTGTTGATCCGTAAGCTACGCCGTACCATGGAAGGACAGGTCTGTCGCTTTCTTTTCTGCCTAGTGGTAGTCGGCCTGAACAGAAGAGGTGTCACCACCTTAGCGTACCGTTCCCTGAACCTGGACAGCGGGCAGGAGGACGAGCGCGTCATAGAGCCCTGCGCGCTACTGGCCACCGAGCCTGAGAGACTGACGACAAAAATGTTGAGCACTCCCACCTGCCTGCTTCCCGCGCGATGCGATCCCACACGATCCCAACTAGCGCTGGAGGCAGATAAAAGCTTGGTTCAAATTTCGAACCTCGCCGCCCTCCTCTGATCATTCCTTGGGTGAAAGGAGTCACAGATCTGGGCCACCCTCCCACTTCCACAGTAGACTTTCCTGGTCATCCCTGGCCCAGTCTGGGATAGGTGTCGAGAAGCCATCAGCTAGTTCAAACTCTGGAAGCCTCTCGGACCGAAGCATGCCATCCACCCCGGTCAAAAGCGAATTGCTGACCGTGATCTGGCGCACAGGACCACCCACGTCAGCCGGCTCACCCACGTCAGCCGGCCTAGGGACCTACACAGGCCTCTCATCCGCGACGGCCATGGTCGCCGACGCCACTGGATGGGAAGCCCCCATCGCCACATGCGCCTCCAACTCGCCCGACACCCTGCCGTCGTTCGCCGCCTGCTGGACCGACCGGACAGGGACCACCGTCTTGGCCTCGCCACCCGCGGTGACCGGTTGAACCTCGCAGCCGCCACCGCGGCCTGCACCGTGACTAGCCCCTCGGGCCTGGCGTCCCCGAAGCCATCTGCCATCACGTTAGTCGTCGGACCTGGACGCGGCGTCCAGGGCGCGACCGTCGTGGGCAAGTCCACAGCCACCCGATGGTGACCGTACGCATCGCCGCGGGTGAGGGAGTCCTGGACTAAGGGGTCCTCCGGCGGCCGGCCTGTTGGACATGGGACGGACTATTGGGCCATGATGATACAAGATAGAAGACTTTCTCCCGTGTTCGGATAGGACTCTCCTTTGCGTAGATGGCAAGCTAGGTGGCTGGATGTACTATTTACTTTCTATGTAACCGACTTTGTACAACCCTAGTTCCCTCCGGTGTCTATATAAACCGAAGGGTTTAGTCTGTAGGGACAATCATAATCAGATAGGCTAGACTTCTAGGGTTTTAGCCATTACGATCTCGTGGTAGATCAAATCTTGTAATCCTCATACTCATCAATATTAATCTAGCAGGATGTAGGGTTTTACCTCCATCAAGAGGGCCCGAACCTGGGTAAACATTGTGTTCCCTGTCTCTTGTTACCATCGACCTTAGACGCACAGTTCGGGACCCCCTACCCAAGATCCGCCGGTTTTGACACCGACAGCGGGGAGAGGCTGTCGTTGCCGGCCCCCTTCTCTATCTCGCGAATCCCTGGAGTGTGAAGCGACAGCGTGCATGGCGTGCGCCACCCGGGCCATCCGGGTCCGCTGTAGGTAGGTCGAAGCCTCCATCATCTCCATCGTCACCGGAGGAAGGGTCAGACCCCTCCATCGTGTTCTGCGTGGTGACCAAGCGCACCTTGACCGAATACTCCAGCATAGCTTTCTCCAGCGGCACGAGCGCATCCGCCGGCAAGACCAGACCGTCCGCCAGCTCAACCTCCATCGCCTCGTTCGACTCCTCCAACAAGACGATCTTCTCCTCGGGCCGCAGAGAGGGGTCATCAGTCCAAGTGTACTCCTCGAAGCCGCCCAAGTTCACTGTACTTGTCGTTAACGTACGGAGATGCTCCACCCACGCCGCCGAGCCGAGCACAATCTGAGCCGTGCCGTGGCTCCAGATGTGCGGCGGCAGCCCCTCCATGTCGACCCGAACGCGGTAATGATACTTCCGCTGAGTAGCCTGCAGTTGTCGGTTCCAGGGGAGAACCTCAGGGAGACGCCCCTCCCGTGCACCTCGCCAACGTTATCCACCACACCGCGTGCCGCCAGGGAGTCGAAGACGAGCAAGAAATCCGCCGGCCAAAAACGATGCACAGTGAATGCCTCCACCGCCACCGGGACGGCCTCCTCCATGGCTGCAGTGACCACGCTCGGGGCAATCCGTGGCCTACCACCCATTCCGACAGCAACCAGACTCCAGCGCAGCAACTCCTCAGCAGCCGCCACCTCGGTCGTGCGCGGAACCATACAACGCTCCAGCCCCGGCCTCAAAGATGGAGAGCCCGGCCGACCCCGCCTGCTCGACTCGCCCACCTCCGGCGCCAGCTCCAATGGCACCCTACCGGCCTGAGGCACAGCAGGGCCCAGGCAAGCCGGCTCCAGAAGGGCGCGCTGCTGCAGCCGCACAACCCCACCCGCAGAGCCGCCGCGCTCCGAGGGAGCCCTGCCAGCCGCATGGGCCGCAATTCCCACGCGAGCATGAACCGGCATGGCTCGCTGCAGGGGAGGGGGGATGCACGCAGGGAAGACAGCGCAGGCGGAGAGGAAGGGGGCGGCCCGTCGTGGGGGCCAAGGCGCTCGCGGACCGGCCAAGCTGAAGAAGCCAGAGGCGAACGGGAGTAAGGGAGGTGGCACTCCCGGGCTATGTGCCCGGGCAGACGGCAGCGAAGGCAAACCGGCTCATTGACGCACATGCCGGCGACGTGCTCCTCGCTAAGACAGTTGAAGCAGAGCCCCGCCAGATCTGGAGGCAGGACGGGGCAGATGTTCATGGAGGGGAGGGGCGGAGGCACCGGCTGGCGCCGCTTGTGGCCCACCATTTGCCAGCCACCGCGAGAAGCCGGACGGGGATCCGCCTCCCGGACGACAATGGAGGCCAAGCGCGGGCCCGGGACGGTGCGGGACTCGGGGAGCACCGGGACAGGGCGGTGGGCGCAGGAGGGGTGGCGTGAGGCACTGGCACGGGGGAGGAGCGGCGCGGCGAAGGGGGACCAGACGGCGGCGAGCAGCTCCTCAGTACCGCGCAGTAGGTTCGCCTGCGAGCAAGACCTTCATCCTCCGACGAGGACACCCCCTCCCCCCCCCCAACGAAGAGGGCTAGCCATGACCCGAGACGGTAGTGGGTCGCGGGCGAGAGTGGACGCCAGGGCCGGAGCGGCCGGCGATGGGGGAGGCGGTGGGCGCCGGGGCTGGAGTGGCCAACGGCGCGGGCTGGTGGACGCCGCCGCCGGAGTGGCTGGCGGCGGGGCTAGGGGAGCGGGGGGCTAGGGGGAAAAAGGTTATATCTTATGTTTTCTATGTCTATTGCTTCTGTTGACTTTAGATTGTGCATATGTGGAGAAGCATATCTGAATGCCCTTAGGTTCAGAACATATGGCACAACAAGCCATTCGCCTTGGCAACCGACATAGAAGTGAGGTCACAGTTGACACCCCTTGTCGTCCAACTTCCAACACTTGAAGTCTCTGTGCGAGAAAATTATGTCTGCCATCTGATCACCTTGCAGCATGGTATGTTCATGGGATAGAGAATATGGGATGCAGCTCTCCAATTTTTTCACTTCTCCACCCCAATTATTTAGGCCACAACATGAATATTTGTTTCATTGCTGTCTTTTATCAGCATTTTTCTTTGCAGAAACCTGGTTAAGGAAGTTATAAGTAATCCAATACTAATATTTTCGTACGTATGTACTTGTGCACTCACCCCTTTTATATACATATATGATTCAAAAAGCATCTTTTATTTTTCTTTTTGTTTATTTTCTCGGTAAATGTAGCGCAAGTGCAGTCTATGACTTTTTCTTTGGTCTAAATATACTACAGACCCAATACAGGCTCCTTGCTTTTTTTCTTTGTCAAAATATACTACAGACCATTTATATATATGAAGTACTGATTGCCTAATGTCCTTCTAGGTGAGAAGATAGATTAAGTTGGAGCTCGATCGCTAATATTGTTGGCACAAATGTTTTGAGCAAATAACTAAAAGAAGGGTATACTATGATTTGCAGATGGAAAATGATTCCATGGCCTCATAGATGCTCATGGTATATGTAACTAAGCATGAATCAATCTAAAATATTTTTTCTCTTCATGGTGGTACTGTATGCAGCATGCTTGTGCATGTTTATCAAGAACGGCGTTTCGGTGCCCGGGTGCATCTGCACCCGGTCAAAAAAAATCGTAAAACATTCAGAAAAATTCCAAAAATTCCCAAAAGAAATTGGGTGGTAGAAAATTTGATGCGTGAGGTACGCTCCAATTTGCAAAACATTTGGACTTCTGTGCAGCTCTCAGCAAAAAAGACAAATCAGACCAGAACAGTATATGAACAGTACACATTTTTACAGACCTCCGATTTGTCTTTTTTGCTGAGAGCTGCACAGAAGTCCAAATGTTTTAAAAATTAGAGAGTACCTCACGCATCAAATTGTCCACCACCCAAATTTTTTTGGAAGTTTTTGAATTTTTCTAGTATTTATTTTGATTTTTTTCGTGAGCGCAGGTGCAGATGAGCTCGGGCTCAGATTCGAATTTTCCATGTTTATCGAAGTATTCAGTCGAAAACTTCTACTTCACTCTTGTTTGTTCTTGAAAGTGTGTGCTCAAGCAACAGTATGCATGTTATTTGGATATATTAATTGTGTGGGCTAGAGGTGGGGCCTGTAGTTAACCAAAAGCATATTAGTATTGTCATAGTTCCCAAATGTGTGTGGATGGATTTTTCTATTTGCCACATGCCCTGTCCCGTCAATTTGGATAGTAATGAGAAAGCTGGGTGGCGAGAACAACAAATCTTTGGCAAGGTAAAAATGGAGAACAAAATGTTTGACTTGCACAAGGGGATCATCGATCAGAAACCATACATTTGGTTTCTGCTCAATGCGGACTTATCAACAATATAGCATCACTGTGATCAATGTCATGGTACATCTTTTTTGTCCAGGAGCTCCTGAGTAAACAATGTCTACTTAATCATTCGTGATTCCGTAGCGTAGCATGGACATCTTACTAGTATTGCATAAATTTCTTACTGATGCAAGATTTTTGGTGAATTAGTAATGTCTATGCTATATATATACTATGATTACATAGGAAGATTTTTATAAACTAGGTAGGTCTATGCAATTTAACAATGTTGGGGTGGCCTTAAACTGGGAGTTGTCAATAAATCATTGTTCCATATTACAATCAAGCAAATTAATATGCCGGTTTGCAAAAAAAAAAAGGCTTAAGGGCAGTAACATGCATCGGCTCTTATGCCACATCCTAGGTCGTGCAAACAATAATTAGATACAACCATCCAATGCATTGTATTTTTAGATGTTTTATCTAAAAACAGAAAAACCCAAAAAATATGTTTTGCACTCGGCTTATCCCATTATAAGCCTAGTATCCTTTCCCATATACCCGGCTTACAGATGCTATGTTCTGATTGGCTAGCATAGTGCTCCCATGGATCACATGTTGTGGCTGTTAGATTTGCTTATATCGAAAGGCTGTGAGTGCCTTCTCTCCCTCTCTCTCTCTCACTTATCTCCTCACCTCGTCTCCTCTTCCTTCCTCCTCCTCTTTCCTTCCTCCTTTTTCTCCGGAGTAGCGGCAGCACGCCGGAGCAAGGAGCCCTGAGGCTACGCACCAACCAAGCTGCCGACACCGCCACCTAAGTGACAAGAGACGACATCCAACCACGCAACGCCGGTTTCCGCAACCATCCCTTGAACGTCCACACCGACCGTGAGGTTGTGCACCAACCTAGTCGATGACTCCGTCGCCCTAGCAACCAAAACCAACACCATCGCGAAGGAGATCTCTGGAGCCGCCGCTCTGACTTCCACACAGGACTCAAGGTTGTGAACCATCCTAGTCGATGACATTGCCTCCCAAGCGACTAAAGCCAAGCACATGATACTTCAGGAGCTGCCGCTCCGAGTTCCACACCGAGCCCTAGGCCGTGCACAGGCCTAGCCGATGATGAAGCACACAAAGCTGTAGGAACCATCACCAACTGACCATAGACCGAACCTCGAAGTTGTCGCCCCCAAGGGGAAGTGGCGAGGATCGCTGTTGACGCATGTCTCGACCAAGTTCGAAGCTTGGGTTTTCACTAGGAAAGCACGAGACCGAGATGACAAGGGAAGGTGGAGGTGCTCCACAAGCATTGACCGAGGTCAAGCCAGGTTTTCACCCGGAGCTCACCAAACCATCATCGCCACAATCTATCCGGCTAAACCGCCATCGGCAGCGATCAAGCATGCTTATCAGGTCACCAGCATCAACCACCACCCAACGGCCAACAACACCATCACGATCCCTCATGCCGCCATTTTTAGCCACGCTATCACCTCCAAGTGCGACATCGCCTCGCCTCCATCCTCCAACCTCGCTACTGTAGAAGATCCCACACCCACACTTGCACTCGTGTGACTGCACACCACAGCACCACCACCCCACCTACCACTTTCTCACCAAAGTCGCCAACCGCACACGGCTGCTAGCCCGGCCGAATAGGGACCCATTGCGGCTGCCAACGAGCCGATCTGAAGCCGTTGGTTCAAATTCGAGGAGCCCGACCCCTCCACCATGTAAACTGTTGTCGCCATCAGACGAGGATAGGGCACCGCCACCCAGGGTCACCCACACGTGCGCATGCCGTGACCACACATGGATCGAGGCAGACTGGCTAGATCCGCCATCGAGGGAATAGCCCGCACACGCCGGGCAGGCCGAGCAGTGGCCATGACGTCCCCCACACGCCGAGATGCGGAGTACGCACACCCACACCACTATCTCCTGCAATGATGCCTGCTGACCGGACTAATGTAGCCACCCAGCTCTCCCCATGCCACCTTGTGGGGCAAGAGCTGCCGCCACAACGTCGAGGGCTAGCGACAGCCGCGGAGGAGAGGAGGTGTTGGAGCGGGGCTGCCGGCGGCGAGCTAGGTCTGCCCCGAGTTGCCCAAGCGGTGCGACACGGGAGGTAGCGAGGGCCTTTTCAAAAATTAACAATAATGTCGTATTTCATTCAATTCAACATTTTAAACAATTAGCCCATTCCGAGCACCTTGGAAAGAAAAAAAAACTACACCTGGAGCTTTCTCGAGGCTAGACCCTCTGATAGAAATTCTTAAACATACGTTTTATGGTCCTTTCAACGGGCTCGCTGCCCATTAAAATGACTGAAATCGTCCTATAATGGATTTTGCGCGCGCAAACAAGAGAAAGAATTAATGTATTTTGATGTTAAAAAAGAATTAGTGTATTTTGAAATCAAAAGGAGAAAGAAAACCTATAGTTTGTTAGTTTAGGAAAGTTTCTATCACTTGCTGCGACCTGTCTCTGCTTGGATCGTATTTCCTGGCGCGTGACAGATACTGCTAATCTCCAGCGAATCATCAGTAGAAGCTTGACAGGCCATAGGATGGGCATCTAACGGTTGAGGGCGAAGCAATTCTTAAGTCAGACATCATGTGGTGTGCTAGCTGTTCGTACCACCATTGCTCCTTTCCATTTCTACATGGCCGGCACCGTATAAGTTGATCCAATCCATCCTTGGCCCTCTCCAACCGCCAGCCCCAAACCCTAGCCGCCGCAACCATCCAACGGACTGGTTGACGAGCTCCCTGTAGCCGCCGCCGCTTCCTCCATGGAACCAGCGATTTGCCGGCCATTCTATGGCTTCATTCCCGGCGCCGACGATGGTGGCCACGAAAGGTCCGTAACTTAATTAGATGTTCTTGCTTGCGGATCTATTTTCTAGTTGCCTTGTTGATATAATTCGGCTGATTCCAATTCGTTAGATCTCATCTCGTGAATATGTTGTATGCACGCGTGTTTGGTTCCAAATTATGCTCCAGTTAAGCTAAACGTAGATCCGCTGAATCGATTTGCAGTATCATCCCAACGACCGATGAGGGGAACTGGGACGACCTCCCGCACAAGCTCGTATCCAAGGTCGCCATGATCCTGCTGCGCTGCGACGTGACGGACTTCGTCCGCCTGAGAACCGTTAAGCCATGGAGGGGCGCCGTCACGGACCCGAAGCTCATGGGCATGAATCCGCGCTTCTTCCCGCGTCATTGGAAGATGCTGCAGATCCCAGGTGAGCAAGCCAGGTTCGTGAACGTCCTCACTGGCGCCTCCATCCGGGTCAAGATCCCTCAGGAGCACGGTCAAGTCATCGCCAGCGCCGAGGGCTGCCTGCTCTTAGCCTCGGGCACGCACAAGGTGTGCCTGTTCAACCCGGTGACCGGAGCCGCCGCCAACCTGCCCACTCCCTTCTTCTGGATTAGGGCGAACGGCGTAACGGTAACAGGGGATATCAAGGCCGCAGCAATCATCTACGACGGCGACGCCGAGGGCGACGCTGTTCCCACTCCCACGGTGGTGCTCCTCGTGACGCTGTTTTCCATTGACATGGTCAAGTACGCCAGGCCCAGCGACGCCGTGTGGCAGTGGCGATACTTCGCCCCAAACGAGGACGGCGAGCTTCCGTTGTTCTACGGCGAGGGCGGCCTCTCCCTAGGCGGCCGCTTCTACGTCCCGTCCCTCACAGGGGACGTCCTCAAGTTGGAGCTCGAGCCGCAGCCTCACTTCGTGTACGCGGCCAGGCAGGAGGCTACTCAGGCTAGTCACCTACACTTACACCACCTGAGGTCCTACCTGGTCCCGTCTGTCGACGCAGGGATGCTGCTGGTGGTTCGTAGGTTCGAGAACCATGTGTTCCAGGTGAACCTCGCAGAGGGCACACTTACCCTACTGCAGGACCAGAAGGACATTGGCAATCGGAGCATTTTCCACCGCTGGTTGACGCTCGGTACGCAGTAAAGGAGTACTGATTGTGATTGGGCCCAAAAGTGCTCGCATGACAATATTCATGGCTATATATAGTGTGCCTCGAATTTCTGTTGGATGGACTATTCCATTTTGCCTCAACCTATATAGCATAGCTTGTCCAATCCAATGTTAGTTTCTCAGCAGGAAAGCAATCCATCATCCTTTTCGAAAAAAATGCAATCCATCATGTTATATCTAGCGGCTGCGGAGATATTGATAATATATATGTACAACTAAATCCATTGTATTTTAGCCCGATTTGTAATCCTTATGATTTATCCCGTGTGTGGAATGTATGGTTTGTATAATTTGCAATCCATTTTATTTGATTCCTAAGAATTTCTTTGCACTCCACTTCATACGAGGAATTTCATGAGAACCAACTCCACAGAATTTTTCTTTCATTTTCATATCAATTATTAGTCAAACAGGCCACAAAATAAGGTTGATTTAAGTAGCAATCAGACCGTACTCCTATGCTTTTCGTTTTCTGTTACTGTGATTTGGGAATCTCCCTATGTCTAAAACTCATCATGAGCTTTGCAAAGTTATCTAATCAGTCTTCAAAATTTACATTGGATATTTAATAATTATATGTATTATTCTCGTAAAATACGTCAACAGTGTATATAACCGCTAGGATTTTTAGTCCATATATATGAAATGGAGATTTCAATTTGGACTTCATTTTATACGAGAAATTTCATATTAAAACAAACTCCCTATGATATTATCTATCATTATCATATGATCAGTCAAACATGCATGTGTACACATCCGTTAGATTTAAGCTAGCTGCGCATTGTAGTACTATTTTTTATGTTCTTGCGGTATGATAATTTGCCCAATCAAAGAGAAGAAAAAGTTCATGTGCGACCCTTGGCAAACTCTCTATGTCAAAAAAGCATGACCTTGCAAAGTTATCTAATAAATGAACCAAAATTGTTAGCGTACACTACTCCCTCCGTTCGGGTTTACTGGGCCTCCTCATATTTTGGATCATATTGCGACCATCTATGCCACTAACAAATATGAGGTATATGCTATAAAATTATACTATTGGATTTGTATTCGGAAGAGGGTTCGGTATAATTTTGTGACATGTAGCTCATATGTGTTTAGTTCAATTTATAGTAAAAATTCGACCCAAACTAAGAGGGCCTTCTCAATCGGTGCGGAGGTAGTTGTACATAGCAAGCCTTTAGAATGTTATTCTATTACACAACCCTTGGTCGGCTTGACAATGTCAAACTAGAGCTGATACTCCATCTTTTGTAAGCGGTTGCGTAAGTACTTCAAAAACAAAAATCTCCACCTCGGTTTATTCAGCCCTTAGAACCAATTGGAATTGTTAAGCATCCCAGTTGGTTCCATTTGTAAAATCGACTAAAACAGTTTCCTTGTATCCCAGAGAGTGTCTCTAGTAAAAATTGGTTCTAATGTGTATTTCAGGGTTAGACTAGTTTATATTTTGCAGGTAGCCACGTAATCGAAATGCACATCAATTCATACAAAAATGATCTATCATAGATCAAAGCATGATTTATCATAGACCCACATTTGCATTCATCTAACTGTTTCATTCCATTATATTTTTACATGGTTCATAACAAAGAAAAATGTATGTATGATTTCCCAGAAGGCCCTGCGGGATTGAAGTAAATTAGTACAACCTGAATGGCTGGGTGACTACTAAGGTGACTGGTCATCGTATGTACTGGCAGTGCTGACCCATTATGGTTTTTGTCCGGCGATGATAGCGCGTCTCTATGCCTAAAGAGCAACCCACAAGAAATGAGGACACAACGGTAAGTTATTGTGGTTTGGGTATCTCTCAATGCCTAAAGAGCATGACCTTTGCGCAGTTATCTAATATGTCTGCTCGAACAATCAAATTGGATATACATTAATCATATGTAAGATCATTGGTCTAAAATCATTGTCGCATTCTTCATTGTCCTTCTTTGGAGAAGAGTAATCATGGTGAATTAATACTCTGAAGAGTGACTTTGCCATAATAAAAGTCCACAATTGACACTCCAACATGCTTTAATGAAAGCCCCACAAAAGATATCAATTTTCTCGTTGTTAAAGGCTCTTGCAAGCAATAGATATCTTCACATCCTTGAATTAGGGATAAAAACAAAGAGCATATTAGTAGGTTGAGAAGCACCTGTCCTTTCTTTGAATGCCCTCAAAAGAATTGCAGCTTTAGTCTAATGATCATCCTGAATTTGTCCTTGTTTAGAGAGGACATGTGATTCTCTCTATGTTTGATTGCGGGCCAAATCGCCAGGCCTTTCCTAAGCCTTTATGATTTTCCAGCGAGAACCTCATCTGAATCAGTGGCACAAAATAAGAATCATACTGAAGATGTTGGAAGTACGGATGACTTTTACAGTCTGAAGGACACAAGTAATGTGAACATAGATAGGCTTAGCCAAGATAATTGCCATTGTATCTGGATAATTTGGTTTTCTTGGCAATTATTTTCATATTGTTATATAGATTTTCTGGATGTTTGGATTATCCTAGGAGTGAAGTTTAGGAGTATTCAAAGATACTCAAGTAGAAGGAGACGATGCATATATTATGTTAAGCTGCTCATATGAAACTTAGGATGCGTCACAATGTGTAGTTTCAAGTTAGAAGAGAAACATTCGAAATCGATATTACTAGGGCATAATAAGTATTTTGTTTGTACACTTCACAATAGATATGTAATATTTCTTCCCTCAAAGAATTTTTTCGCAATATTTCTTGCTGAAAATGTAAAGATAGAGAGAAAATGCTACACCCTCAAATCCGAATTAATTGTCGCTGCTTTAGTACAATGTTCGATATAACTATAGATCTATGATGAACATGAAAATCGGCTGAACCCGAGTATAGCTCCGCCCCCATCTAGCACAATTTTCCATTTTTATTTCTTAAATAAAACAATACCTGAACTTTAAACTTTGCAAGTCAAAAATACATTCAAACCACAATATGTAAACAACAATTCGGAAAGGTTTTCTTGCAAAATAAATACTCAAAATGATATGGCTTATTCGGAAAAGTCTCATTTAATATATTTTATGAGATGCACCAAAAAAAAAATTCTGCACATTGCAGTCTTAAGGTTTTGTTGAATATCAAATTCTGAAGATTATAGATTATGTTGTTTGACAGAAACTGAAATGAGAGGTATGTAGTGAGGATAGTGAGATAGCACACAAATCTTGATTTGAAACTGGATAATACACAGAGCGGGTTGTACATACACCATGTTTCTTTTTGCAAATAATACACCAGGGTTTAGAAAGTGCACTCCAAAATGAATGTCGATCAAGAAGAAATGAGGTAATGAAGAATAGCTTGGTAGTAGCAATAGCTTTGTATGTCCGACCTAGGACTACAAGGTGCGGCAGTCGATCGTTGTGGCTGTAAGGGCCTGGACAGCGATTACCAAAAGAAAATGGCCGATTGTAATTTACCCATTATACCATACAAATTCAGTTATTAGGTTGATGGTATACTCATTCTCCCTCTACAGTACTAAGAGTACCCTAAAAACTATCTTCTGATAGTATTCTAGTGTATATTCGTGGGATTTTGAGATATGTATGGAGTATTTTAAAGTACCCAAGTAGAGCAGAAGATATATATCCATGCTGCTCGTTGCTTGCTCCAGATGTGTGTCTAAAGTTTGGGATGTGTGAAGCTGTTCGCGGCCCATCTGGATATCAAGTTTAGGATGGTTTATAGTGTGTACCTATACGTTAGAAAAGACAGATTTGAACTCTATATTACTGGTCAATCACTGTTATTTCCTTGTACATTTCACAATATTTTTGTAATATATATTTTTCTGTAAATATTAAAATAGTGAGCAAATGATGGCTTTAAAATACAGTTATAGATCCATGATGAACATGAACATATTCTACATAGCACATGTAGCATAAAGAAACAATACTTTGTCAGATAAAGAAAAGAAAAGGACGAGTGGTTTGACCTTCTGATATCTGTGCTCTCTAACTTGGGTCGGGACTAACTCTCTCCTCCAAATTTGTGTCTTGTAGCTAATTAAAAGGTGGGATAGAGTCGAGAGCTGGAGGTGGAGTGGTAGACAGAACTTGAGTGGAGCGAAAAAACTACACATGAACATAGAGATGTATACTATATCTCTGTAAAGTTTCATGATGAAATATGCCTTGGTGTGATCTGCACAAAAAATGATGGATTTTTACAATGAATAGTGCATGTGCTAGAAGTACATTATTTTTTTCTTGCCCAGTTCACACCAAAGTGATTCCATTGTGAATTTTTACAGAGATGTAGTATACATCTGTAGGTTCCTGTGTATTATTTCTAGAATTATTTGAAACTTCAAAATATATTTTTTACGCATGAACAGTAAATCAGCTGCCATGTAGCCTGTTGTCCGAAAAACCACACCTCTGTGGCGACTATATGACGCCCTTCACAAGACAACAACGGGAAGAATGACACTGGGACACAGCTTCAACCTGGGAGAGCTGCTTGCCGCGATTCACATGTTTGGGTGCACCAAACAGGAGCACAACAATAGTGTACGTGTTGTCGAATACGACAACAGTTATGTAAGTTATGTTTAATTTCAAAAGTATTTAAATTGCATAACCTGGTCACAATACTGGACTTTAATTCCCGTGTGCATCTAGGTTCTAACACAACCATGTTGGCTGACATAAACATGATCTGCTACCCTTTATGGACCAAGGAAAGCACAGAAATCATGTCGACAATATATGGTTTCCTTCTCTTATGGGCAGGGCGGCCATGTGTTTCCTCAATGATAGCCTGTTACAAAAAGTCTAAGTGGTCTTTAAATTATTTCTGTTGTTTCTTTATTAACACAATCAAGTTATTCATTGCTTATTACCATCCGCCATCATGATCAGCAGTACTTCGTTTCTTAACTCGTGTAGTCCTACATGTCTTGTCATGCAATATGTTTAATCTAGCTACTGCGTGTCCCTGCCTCAATTATTCCGACGGTTGTCATGCCCATGGCCTGCCCTGTTTATGCAGTCTAACTTTCATGTGGTAGTCAATTCCAAGCAACAAAGGAGAAGTGAGGCTTTTTTAGCGTATTTGATCCGCTGCTGCTCGGTATGATTATAGTACATATTTTGATATTTGTGACCAACTCCTTGGACTCGAAACTCTGTGACACATATGCATGCTCTTCATCATGGACAACCTGAGAGAATGGATGATCTATGACTCATATTTTTCATCCGTTGAGATAAACCTTTTGAAAATCCAGTATTTTTTAGTGCACTGCTCTTCTTTTTTCCTTCTGACATTAATTTCTTAAGAGAGAAAAGTAGAAGTTTAGCACCTCACTTAAAGAACAGGAAGAATGCTCACTTTTCATTTATTCAGTCTGGTTTTTCTCAAGGCACCACATCGTGGCAACAAACATTGCCAGGAAGTTTTGTGGTAATGACCTATAGCTTTTTATGTATGTTTAGCTAGGGAGTCACACGAAGTAAAAAATGAAACACTGATTTATCGTTTGTTACCATTCAATCCAAAGCATCATTTATGTATGAAAAAGTACAAACAGATTAGCCACTTATCAATTAGATGACGTTGAGTTCAAAGCATGATTATTAGTAAAAAAGAGAGGAAAAATCAGATGAAACGACCATTAACTGGTAAATAGAGTTGTGTGTGTTTGCAAGGATTGCTATTGATATGAACATATCCTATGAGTTGAGGGAAAGGGAAGAAGCATCATGTGGGTGAGTTTCTATGTAGAGGGCGTTTACTTGTGGACCAAAAGAGCAGGATACCAAAGAAAGAGGATGCATCCAAATAATTTGTAGAGCACAACTGCTTGGAGAGCAAAAAAATTCCACGCGGTGGCGATCGCCTCGCAACAGTCCCTCAGCTGCGGTAGCTAGGCTGGCTGGTATACCCTACGCGACCGCACAGCAAGCAAAGAACCATCGGAATCTTGATCACCAAGACAACCACGACCCAGGCACCGTCACGGCCACAAGGAGACAGCGGATGACCACGACAGTGTTTGGGAGGAAAATCCACCTGTAAATCAAAAGAAGAGATGCAACAACAGAAGACGCATCTGAAATATCCTCATTTTGTACTCATGTTGTATTTGTCCTCGTTGGAAAGTTTGCAAGCTTCCCGTGGTAGCAAGTTTGCCGAGAACACAATTTTGTTAAATTGTGCTACAACCACTACCGGAACAGGGCTCGATGCTGACGGCCAAACGTATGCCGACGGCCCCCGTCGGCCTACTCCATGCTATGCCGACAACTGGGTCCAGGCCGTCGGCGTACAATGGCCGTCGGCCTATCCCCGGCTACGCCGACGGCCCCCGTCGGCAAAGAATGGCCGTCGGCTTAACCCAGGATACGCCTACAGCTGCTGTCGGCATACACGGGCCGTCGCCATAGCTGCGGGCCCGCCGACCATGCTCGTGACGGGCGGCTAATGGCGCTATATCTATGCCGATGGCATAGATACGGGTGCCACATCATCGATCCTAAGCGCACCGACCAAGACCTATGGCGATGGCTGCCGTCGGCATAGATGACACGTCATCGATCCGCGGCGCGCCGTCCATCTGCCCTGTCCGTAGCTATGCCGACGGCCTTGCCGTCGATATAGATGTTGCTCCCAGGTGTTCCTATGGGCTGACCTAACACAACCGGGTGGAGAGGTCCACTGGTCAAAGCCCGTTCGTGGAAAGTCAAAGGGCTAGATCTCGTGGTCAACCGCTCCAGGGTTAGGCGGGACGGGGGCGCATCAATTCCACCGGAGCGTAGCATCGGGCCCTCATACATGCGGGGAGGTGTGGTGGCATGTCTGAAGAGGCGGCACACGTCTTCGAGGTGTGCCCCCCTCACGGACTGCGCCACCGCCGACACCTGGAGGGGGGAAATGGACGCGTCAGGTCTACACGAAGGGGATCTTGCTGTGGGTTTGGCCCCTCGGTGACCCTCGACACCCTCGTTCCCGATAAAAAGAAGAAGAAGAAGAAGAAAAAGAGGAGAAAAAAAGAGGAGTCTATTTTTTCTTCTTCTCCTCTATTCTTTCTTCTTCTCCTTTTTTCTTCTATTTCCTCTTCTTATTTTTTCTCCTCTTCTTCTCCTTCTTCTCCTTCTTCCTTCTTTCCCTTTTCTTCTTTTTCCTTATTTTCCTTCTTCCTCGATGACCCTAACCCTAAACAGTACAACTTCCTCGACGTCCCGGCCTCTCTCATGAACAAAAACAATCTATGAATAAAAAAATTCATATTCTATGAACAAAAAACATCATATTTCATCCACATCCATGCACACATCATCTATGAACAAAAACATCATATTCTATAAAAAAATCATCATATATATGAACAAAAACAATTATGATAACAAGCATATATATCATCATATATATGAAAAAACAAGCATATATATGAAAAAACAAGCATATATATCATCATAGATATGAAAAAAAACAAGGACAGGGAGGGCGCCGGCCGGACCAAGGTGAGGAGGGGCGCGGGGTCGGCGGCGAGGATGGCGACGGCGATGACGTCGACGGGGTAGGGGGCGACGGCGACAAAGGGGGCGGGGCATGGCGACGGCGAGGACTGGGACGGGTCGGGGCGGCGCGCGTCGCGGCAGGGCCGGGGCGGCGAGCGGCGATGGCGTTGGGTAGGGATGGCAATTTTATCCACGGATCTGGATATCCATGGATACCCGACCTGGTTGGGCAAGGGTATGGAGCACATTTTCGCCCATGGGTCCATGGATATGGATACCCACGAACAGCCAGGTTGGGCATGGTTATAGTTTGTGCTCCATGGATATCCAATGGATACCCGTATGACATGTGGGGCCATATGCCAGTGATAGTAGAAAGAGCGAATCAATGGGAAATGGCAGGAAATATGCAACTTGTTCCATGAGCTACATGCTGGAGAATCAACCTCTGGTATGTCACACTTAAGGACTCATCGTATTACTTGTTGCCTACTTATGCATGTAGCTTATGTTGTCATTTGTGAGTGAATGATGATGAGTTAATTTGCTCTTTGGGAAGGCTTCATGCTGACTTTTCTATGCCCATGGAGCTCCATGGGTATGTGGGTATCCAGTGGGTTTGGACATGGGCACAAGTTTTGCCCATGGATAATTTGGTGGATGGGCAGAGGGTAGGAAGATGGGTCATGGGTTGGATTTGGACCAGCTCCACCCGCCCCAAACCCGACCCATTGCCATCCCTAGCATCGGGCGAGGGGCGCGGGCGATGGCGACAACGGGCGCGGGCGACAATGACGGCGACGGCGGGGGCGGTGGGCGACGTCGAGGGCAGGGCGGCGCGACGACGGGCGCGGGCAACGGCGACGAGGAGCAGGGCATCGGGGCAGAGGACGACGTTGG
Source organism: Triticum urartu (assembly GCF_003073215.2). NCBI lineage: Eukaryota > Viridiplantae > Streptophyta > Magnoliopsida > Poales > Poaceae > Triticum > Triticum urartu. Next base: position 614,415,663 of record NC_053028.1, read on the forward strand.
CGTCGGGGAGAAACTGCTGAAAATTTGCAAAGTGTTGCTTATATAGCCAGCCCTTTGGTCCCGGTTCGTAGAACCAACCGGGACCAAAGCACTCCTTTAGTCCCAGTTGGTGCCACCAACCGGGACCAAAGGTCTCTTTTCAGCAGCGCAAAGGGCGGGAAGCAGAGACCTTTGGTCCTGGTTGGTGGCACCAACCGGGACCAAAGGCGGGTATTGGTCCCGGTTGGTGCCACCAACCGGGACGAAAGGGGGTGCTGCTGCCGCGGCCAAAACTTTAGTCCCACCTCCCTAGCTGAGAGGCTTCCGCACCGATTTATATGTGCGGCTCTGCCTTCCCTTTCGAACTCCTCTGAACTACAGGCTTACGGGTCTAAACACACTGTATCTGCCTATGGGCCTACTGGGCCTTCTGCGGGCCTGAATCCTTGCCCATGGGTGGGTTTCTAGTCGTATTCAGGCCGTGGTAGCCCAGCAGGTGGCATTTTTTTTTATTTTTTTCCAGTTTTTTTCTTTGTTGCTTTATTTTTTTAATTTTTTTTCTACTTACAACAAAATACTTACTGTTGCTATTTGTATTTATTTTATTTTATGAAAGTTTATTTTATTTTATTTTGTTTCTACTTATTTATTTTATTTTATTTTATTATGTTTCTACTTATTTATTAAAGTTTATTTTTTTGTTTTGTTTCTACTTATTTATTAAAGTTTATTTTGTTTCTACTTATTTATTTTATTTTTTTTTATTTATTTTTATGAAAATTCTATTTTCTTTTAATGTTTTGAATAGAAAATACTTTGATAATTTTAGTTGCATAAAGTTTTCTAGTTCATTCTTTTAGTTTATTATTTTTGCTATTAGATTTTCATAAAAGTTTTCCAGATCATTCATTTTTATATTAGTTCATTCTTTGAGCTAAATGACCCTGAAATTGAAAGACTTGATGACCCACAAGTATAGGGGATCTATCGTAGTCCTTTCGGTAAATAAGAGTGTCAAACCCAACGAGTAGCAGAAGGAAATGATAAGCTGTTTTCAGCAAGGTATTCTCTGCAAGCACTGAAATTATAGCTAATAGATAGTTTTGTGATAAGATAATTTGTAACGAGCAACAAGTAACAAAAGTAAATAAAGTGCAGCAAGGTGGCCCAATCCTTTTTGTAGCAAAGGACAAGCCTAGACAAACTCTTATATAGAAGAAAGCGCTCCCGAGGACACATGGGAATTATCGTCAAGCTAGTTTTCATCACGTTCATATGATTCACGTTCGGTACTTTGGTAATTTGATATGTGGGTGGACTGGTGCTTGGGTGCTATCCTTACTTGGACAATCATCCCACTTAAGATTAACTCCTATTGCAAGCATCCACAACTACAAAAGAAGTATTAAGGTAAACCTAACCATAGCATGAAACATATGGATCCAAATCAGCCCCTTATGAAGCAACGCATAAACTAGGGTTTAAGCTTCTGTCACTCTAGTAACCCATCATCTACTTATTATTTCCCAATGCCTTCCTCTAGGCCCAAATAATGGTGAAGTGTCATGTAGTCGACGTTCACATAACACCACTAGAGGAGAGACAACATACATCTCATCAAAATATCGAACGAATACCAAATTCACATGACTACTAATAGCAAGACTTCTCCCATGTCCTCAGGAAAAAACGTAACTACTCACAAAGCATGTACATGTTCATAATCAGAGGGGTATTAATATGCATATAGGATCTGAACATATGATCTTCCACCAAATAAACCGGCTAGCATCAACTACAAGGAGTAATCAACACTACTAGCAACCTACAGGTACCAATCCCAGACTTAGAGATAAGAATTGGATACAAGATATGAACTAGGATTTGAGAGGAGATGGTGCTGGTGAAAATGTTGATGGAGATTGGCCCCCTCCCGATGAGAGGAGCGTTGGTGATGACGATGGCGATGATTTCCCCTCCCGGAGGGAAGTGTCACCGACAAAACAGCTCCGCCAGAGCCCTAGATTGGTTCCGCCAAGGTTCCGCCTCGTGGTGGTGGAGTCTTGTCCCGAAAGCTTGCTTATGATTTTTTCCTCAACTAAAGACTCCATATAGCAGAAGATGGGCATCGGATGGCCACCAGGGGGCCCATGAGGCAGGGGGCGTGCCTAGGGGGGTAGGGCGCGCCCCCACCCTCGTGGCCAGGGTGTGGCCCCCTCTGGTATTTTCTTCGCTCAGTATTTTTTATTATTTCCAAAAATAACTTCCATGGAGTTTCAGGACTTTTGGAGTTGTGCAGAATAAGTCTCTAATATTTGCTCCTTTTCCAGCCCAAAATTCCAGCTGCCGGCATTCTCCCTCCTTACGTAAACCTTGTAAAATAAGAGAGAATAGACATAAGTATTGTGATGTAATGTGTAATAACAACCCATAATGCAATAAATATTGATATAAAAGCATGATGCAAAATGGACGTATCAACTCCCCCAAGCTTAGACCTCGCTTGTCCTCAAGCGAAAGCCGAAATCGAAAAATATGTCCACATGTTTAGAGATAGAGGTGTCAATAAAAATAAAATACGGACATGAGGGCATCATGATCATTCTTAGAACAACAGCTTATATAATTATTGTCATATGATCTCTTATGCTAGAGTAACAATTCAATCACAATTTCAAGTATGAATCATAAACTTCATTGAAAACTAACAAACTATAATCTCAGTCATTGAAGCAATTGCAATTTATCATAACATAGGAAAGAGTCAATATAAGAGCTTTTGAGCAAGTCCGCATACTCAACTATCATATAGTCTTTCACAATTGCTAACACTCACGCAATACTTATGGGTATGGAGTTTTAATCGGACATAGAGAAAGATAGGGGCTTATAGTTTTGCCTCAAAATGTTCTACCTCAAGGGTAATGTCAACAATAGTAGTTCATGAAAACTCACATCCAATTAGCCATATATACCAGGATCTTTCCAACATATTGTGATTGCCAAAGGATAAAATGAAAAAGGAAAGGTGAAGATCACCATGACTCATATATAAGGTAAAAGATAAAAGTAAAAGATAGGCCCTTCGCAGAGGGAAGCAGAGGTTGTCATGCGCTTTTATAGTTGGATGCACAAAATCTTAATGCGAAAGAACGTCTCTTTATATTGCCACTTGTGATATGGACCTTTATTATGCAGTCCGGCGCTTTTATTTCTTCCACATCACAAGATCGTATAAAGCTTATTTACACCACACCAATCAATCATACATATTTAGAGAGCAATTTTTATTGCTTGCACCGATGACAACTTACTTGAAGGATCTTACTCAATCCATAGGTAGATATGGTGGACTCTCATGGCAAAACTGGGTTTAATGGTATTTGGAAGAACAAGTAGTATCCCTACTTGGTGGAAGAACAAGTAGCATGAGGGGGAAAGGCAAGCTCAATCATGTTGGATGATCCATGACAATATAATTTATCTCAGATGTAAGAAAACATAACCCATTACGTTGTCTTCCTTGTCCAACATCAACTCTTTAGCATGTCATATTTTAGTGAGTGCTCACAATCATAAAAGATGTCCAAGATAGTGTATTTATATGTGAAGACCTCTCTTTCTTTATTACTTCCTATTAATTGCAACGATGACCAAAACTATGTTTGTCAACTCTCAACAACTTTTATTCATCATACTCTTTATATGTGAGCTCATTACTCTCCATAAGATCCATATGATCTCTTTGTTTCTTTTTATTTCTTCTCTTTTATTTTATTCACTCAAGATCATGGCAAAATAATCAAACCCTTGACTCAACATTAATCTTTATTATATAGCTCACGGACTCGATTACATAAAGGGATCATAAAGCAAAACTCAAAACTAGATCATACTAAAGCTTTATTCCATTAGATAAAGATATTACTAAAAGGATCAAACTAAGAAAAATGGTAAAAATAGGAGTGTGATGGTGATACGATACCGGGGCACCTCCCCTAAGCTTGGTTGTTGCCAAGGGGAGTGCCCATACCCATGTGATTATATCTCTTTCTTCGAAGGTGGTGATGTGATATTCTTGGCGATGATGCCCCTCACGATACGATTCTCCTCCTCGAGCTTATTGACTTGCTGCTTGAGGTCCATTATTTCCTTACAAAGCTTTCCCGTGATGGCTAAAGCTCCTTGCACCCAAGGGTGTTGCATAGCTGCGGGAGAACAAGTGACACTCTTCTTCATATTTTCATAAGAAAGAAATCTAACATTGGAAGGGATAACCGAATTTGGAATAGTCAAGCTTTGTAGTTCCCCCATCGTGAATCCATCTCAGAAGCGAGAAGTGACTTCTTGATCCTCCTCCATGGCATCTATCCTCTTCAAATTAGCCTCCATCTCTTCCTCCGTTGCTGGCCCAAAGTGGTCAGCATCACTGTTTGTCCTTGATCTCGATGCCGGATGAGACACCCGGCTCTCCCCGACTGACTCTTGAGAGGACATCTTGCTCTAATCTGCAGCAGCAACATCCTGGAACACAAACAGAGGACAATTGCGTGATACAGGAGTCAAAACCTTCGGGAGATTATATAATGAATTTTTACCGACCGAAATACGTAACGTGCAAGAACACGGAGTCCGGAGAGCACATGAGGTGCCAACGAGGTAGGGGGCGCGCCCAGGGGGGTAGGGCACGCCCTCCACCCTCGTGGAGCCCTCGTGTCCTTCCCGGACTGCTTCTTATTTTTCTATTTTTCTAAATATTCCAAAACGGAGAAAAATTGCCATTAGAACTATTTTGGAGTCGGTTTACTTACCATACCACATACCTATTCCTTTTCAGAGTCTGAAACATTCCGGAAAGTGTCCCTTATGTATTCCTCCGGGGTTACAGTTTCAATAACATTGGTTTCAACATTTATAGGATTACCTGAGATATAATGTTTAATTCCTTGACCGTTCACCACCTTCGGATTTGTGCCTTCGAAGTTGTTGATTTTTATGGCACCGGAACGATAGACCACCTCGATAACGTAAGGACCTTCCCATTTAGAGAGAAGTTTTCCTGCAAAAAATCTTAAACGAGAGTTGTATAGCAATACATAATCACCTACATTAAACTCACGCTTTTGTATCCTTTTGTCATGCCATCTTTTAACTTTTTCTTTAAACAATTTGGCATTCTCATAGGCTTGGGTTCTCCATTCATCAAGTGAGCTAATGTCAAATAACCTTTTCTCACCGGCAAGTTTGAAATCATAATTGAGCCCTTTAATAGCCCAATAAGCCTTATGTTCTAGTTTGAGAGGTAAGTGACATGCTTTTCCATAAACCATTTTATATGGAGACATACCCATAGGATTTTTATATGCAGTTCTATAGGCCCATAATGCATCATCAAGTTTCTTGGACCAATTCTTTCTACATCTATTAACAGTCTTTTGCAAAATTAATTTGAGTTCTCTATTACTCAATTCTACTTGACCACTAGACTGTGGGTGATAAGGAGATGCAATTATATGGTTAACATCATACTTAGCAAGTATTTTACGGAAAGCACCATGAATAAAATGTGAACCACCATCAGTCATTAAATATCTAGGGACCCCAAACCTCGGAAAAATAACTTCTTAAAGCATCTTAATAGAGGTGTTATGATCAGCACTACTAGTTGGAATAGCTTCTACCCACTTAGTAATGTAATCAACAGCAACTAAAATATGTGTATATCCATTAGAGGCAGGAAAAGGTCCCATATAATCAAAGCCCCAAACATCAAACGGTTCAATAACAAGTGAATAATTCATAGGCATTTCTTGACGTCTACTAATATTACCAATTCTTTGACATTCATCACAAGATAAGAAAAACTTACGGGCATCCTTGAAGAGAGTAGGCCAATAGAAACCGGATTGCAATACCTTATGTGCAGTTCTATCTCCAGCATGGTGTCCTCCATAAGCTTCGGAGTGACACTTGCGTAGGATCTGTTCCTGTTCATGCTCAGGTACACAACGTCTAATAACACCATCTACTCCTTGTTTATAGAGACGTGGGTCATCCCAAAAGTAATGTCGTAAATCATAGAAAAACTTTTTCTTTTGATGGTATGTGAAACTAGGTGGTATAAATTTAGCAACAATGTAATTAGCATAATCAACATACCATGGAGCAGTATGAGAAGCGTTTATGACATTTAATTGTTCATCAGGAAAGCTATCATCAATAGGTAGTGGGTCATCAAGAACATTTTCTAACCTAGACAAGTTATCTGCAACGGGGTTCTCAGTTCCCTTTCTATCAATAATATGCAAATCAAATTCTTGTAGCAAGAGATCCCATCTAATAAGTCTAGGTTTAGAATCTTTCTTTTCCATAAGATATTTAATAGGACCATGATTGCTACCTCTTGAGCACTGCGTTGGTTTTCCCTTGAAGAGGAAAGGGTGATGCAACAAAGTAGCGTAAGTATTTCCCTCAGTTTTTGAGAACCAAGGTATCAATCCAGTAGGAAGCTACGCGCCAGTCCCTCGCACCTACACAAAACAAATAAATCCTCACAACCAACGTGATAAGGGGTTGTCAATCCCTACACAGTCACTTATGAGAGTGAGATCTGATAGATATGATAAGATAATATTTTTGGTATTTTTAAGATAAAGATGCAAAGTAAAATAAAAGGCAATGAAAATCACTAAGTGTTGGAAGATTAATATGATAGAAGATAGACCCGGCGGCCATAGGTTTCACTAGTGGCTCTCTCAAGAGCATAAGTATTTTACGGTGGGTGAACAAATTACTGTTGAGCAATTGACAGAATTGAGCATAGTTATGAGAATATCTAGGTATGATCATGTATATAGGCATCACGTCCGAGACAAGTAGACCGACTCATGCCTGCATCTACTACTATTACTCCACACATCGACCGCTATCCAGCATGCATCTAGAGTATTAAGTTCATAAGAACAGAGTAACGCTTTAAGCAAGATGACATGATGTAGAGGGATAAATTCATGCAATATGATAAAAACCCCATCTTGTTATCCTCGATGGCAATAATAAAATACGTGCCTTGCTGCCCCTACTATCACTGGGAAAGGACACCGCAAGATTGAACCCAAAGCTAAGCACTTCTCCTATTGCAAGAAAGGTCAATCTAGTAGGCCAAACCAAACTGATAATTCGAAGAGACTTGCAAAGATAACCAATCATACATAAAAGAATTCAGAGAAGATTCAAATATTGCTCATAGATAAACTTGATCATAAACCCACAATTCATCGGTCTCAACAAACAAACCGCAAAAGAAGATTACATCGAATAGATCTCCACAAGAGAGGGGGAGAACTTTGTATTGAGATCCAAAAAGAGAGAAGAATCCATCTAGCTAATAACTATGGACCCGAAGGTCTGAGGTAAACAACTCACACTTCATCGGAGAGGCTATGGTGTTGATGTAGAAGCCCTCCGTGATCGATGCCCCCTCCGGCAGAGCTCCGGAACATGCCCCAAGATGGGATCTCGTGGATACAAAAAGTTACGGCGGTGGAATTAGGGTTTTGGCTCCGTATCTGATCGTTTGGGGGTACGTAGGTATATATAGGAGGAAGGAGTATGTCGGTGGAGCAATAGGGGGCCCACGAGGGTGGAGGGCGCGCCGGGGGGGGGGGGGAGACGCGCCCCCCTACCTTGTGGCTTCCCTGTTGGTTGCTTGACGTAGGGTCCAAGTCTCCTGGATCTTGCTCGTTCCAAAAATCATGTTCCCGAAGGTTTCATTCCATTTGGACTCCGTTTGATATTCCTTTTCTTCGAAACCCTAAAATAGGAAAAAAACCAGCAATTCTGGGCTAGGCCTCCGGTTAATAGGTTAGTCCCAAAAATAATATAAAAGTGAATAATAAAGCCCAATAATGTCCAAAACATAAGATAATATAGCATGGAGCAATCAAAAATTATAGATACGTTGGAGACGTATCAATGATCAGTGTGAATAGTTACTTTAGAATCAACAATATAAGGTCTGAACTTATCACAAGCAAATACAACTGCTAAAAATTCTTTTTCAGTAGTGGCATAATTTCTCTGGGCATTGTCTAGAGTTTTACTAGCATATTGAATAACATTTAATTTCTTATCAAATCTTTTCCCTAGAATAGCACCTACAGCATAATCGCTAGCATCACACATAATTTCAAAAGGTAAATTCCAATCAGGTGGCTGTACGATAGGTGCAGAGATTAATGCTTTCTTAAGTATTTCAAATGCTTCTACACAATCATCATCAAAGACGAATGGTATATCTTTTTGTAATAAATTAGTCAGAGGCCAAGAAATTTTTGAGAAGTCCTTAATGAACCTCCTATAAAATCCAGCATGACCAAGGAAACTTCTTATACCTTTGATGTCCTTGGGACACGACATATTTTCAATAGCATCAACTTTCGCATCATCAACTTCAATGCCCCTTTCATAAATTTTGTGCCCCAAGACAATACCTTCATTAACCATAAAGTGGCACTTCTCCCAATTCAAGACAAGGTTAGTTTCTTCACATCTCTGCAAAACTCGATCAAGGTTGCTTAAGCAATCATCAAAAGAGGATCCATAAACGAAGAAATCATCCATGAAAACCTCACAAATCTTTTCACAAAAGTCAGAGAATATAGCCATCATGCATCTTTGAAAGGTAGCAGGTGCATTACATAAACCAAAAGGCATACATCTATAAGCAAAAGTACCGAAAGGGCAAGTATAAGTGGTATTTGGTTGATCATCAGCTGACACGGGTATTTGTGAGAAACCATAATAACCATCTAGAAAGAAAAAATGTGTATGTTTGGATAATCGTTCTAGCATTTGATCAATGAAAGGTAAGGGGTAATGATCTTTTTTAGTGGCCTTATTTAATTTGCAGAAATCAATTACCATCCTATAACCTGTAATAATTCTTTGTGGAATCAATTCATCTTTATCATTAGGAACGACAGTAATACCTCCCTTCTTAGGAACACAATGGACAGGACTTACCCACTGACTATCAGCAACAGGATAAATTATACCTGCCTCAAGGAGCTTTAGTATTTCTTTTCTTACCACTTCTTTCATCTTAGGATTCAGCCGTCGTTGGTGACCAATAACTGGTTTGGCATCTTTCTCCAGATTTATTTTGTGTTGACATAGAGTGGGACTAATGCCCGTAAGATCATCAAGAGTATATCCAATAGCAGCACGGTGCTTCTTCAGAGTTTTCAATAATTTTTCTTCCTCCTTCTCTAAAAGGTTAGCACTAATAATAATAGGATATATCTTCTTTTCATCAAGATAAGCATATTTAAGAGTATCAGACAGTGGTTTAAGCTCAAACACGGGATCACCCTTGGGTGGAGGAGGATCCCCTAAGATTTCAACAGGCAAGTTGTGTTCTAGAATAGGTCCTTGTTTAAAGAACACTTCATCTATTTCCCTTCTTTAATTCATAAATATATCATTTTCATGGTCTAGCAAATATTGTTCTAAAGGATAACTAGGAGGTACGGCAATAGAAGCAAGACCAATAATTTCATCTTTACTAGGCAATCCCTCTTCACGGTGTTGTCTACGAAATTTAGAAAAGTTGAACTCATGAGACATATCACCTAAACCAATAGTAACAACATCCTTTTCGCAGTCTATCCTGGCATTAACAATGTTTAAGAAGGGTCTACCAAATATAATGGGACAAAAGCAATCTTGTGGGGAACCAAGAACAAGAAAATCAGCAGGATATTTAGTTTTCCCACACAAGACTTTGATACGTCTCCAACGTATCTATAATTTTTTATTGCTCCATGTTATATTATCTACTGTTTTGGACATTATTGGGCTTTATTTTCCACTTTTATATTATTTTTGGGACTAACCTATTAACCGGAGGCCCAGCCCAGAATTGTTGTTTTTGCCTGTTTTAGAGTTTCGGAGAAAAGGAATATCAAACGGAGTCCAAATGGAATGAAACCTTCGGGAACATGATTTTCTCACCGAATACAACTCAGGAGACTTGGACCCTACGTCAAGGCACGTAACAGGAGGCCACGAGGTAGGGGGGCGCGCCCTACCCTACCAGGCGCCCCCCTCGTGGCCCCCCTATTGCTCCACCGACGTACTTCTTCCTCCTATATATATCCACGTACCCCCAAATGATTAGATACGGAGCCAAAAACCTAATTCCACTGCCGCAACTTTCTGTATCCACGAGATACCATCTTGGGGCCTGTTCCGGAACTTTGCCGGAGGGGGCATCAATCACGGAGGGCTTCTACATCATCATCCAAGCCCTTCCGATGAAGTGTGAGTAGTTTACTTCAGACCTACGGGTCCATAGTTAGTAGCTAGATGGCTTCTTCTCTTTTTTTGGATCTCAATACAATGTTCTCCCCCTCTCTCGTGGAGATCTATTCGATGTAATCTTCTTTTTGTGGTGTGTTTGTTGAGACCGATGAATTGTGGGTTTATGATCAAGTCTATCTATGAATAATATTTGAATCTTCTCTGAATTATTTTATGTATGATTGGTTATCTTTGCAAGTCTCTTTGAATTATCAATTTGGTTTGGCCTACTAGATTGGTTGTTCTTGCCATGGGAGAAGTGCTTAGCTTTGGGTTCGATCTTGCGGTGTCCTTTCCCAGTGACAGAAGGGGCAGCAAGACACGTATTGTATCGTTGCCATCGAGGATAACAAGATGGGGTTTTATCATATTGCATGAAACTATCCCTCTACATCATGTCATCTTGCTTAAGGCGTTACTCTGTTTTTAACTTAATACTCTAGATGCATGCTGGATAGCGGTCGATGAGTGGTGTAATAGTAGTAGATGCAGGCACGAGTCCGTCTACTTGTCTCGGACGTGATGCCTATATACATGATCCTACCTAGATATTCTCATAACTACGCTCAATTCTGTCAATTGCTCGACAGTAATTTGTTCACCCACCGTAGAATACTTATGCTCTTGAGAGAAGCCACTAGTGAAACCTATGTCCCCGGGTTTCTTTCTCATCATATTAATCTCCATCACTTTATTATTGCTTTGCTTTTACTTTGCTTTTACTTTTTACTTTGCATATCTTTACCAAAAATACCAAAAATATTATTTATCATCTCTATCAGATCTCACTTTCGTAAGTGACCGTGAAGGGATTGACAACCCCTAAGCGCGTTGGTTGCGTTGAGCTATTGTTTTTGTGTAGGTACGAGGGACTCGCGCGTAGTCTCCTACTAGATTGATACCTTGGTTCTCAAAAACTGAGGGAAATACTTACGCTACTTTGCTGCATCATCCTCTCCTCTTCGGGGAAATCCAACACAGTGCTCAGGAGGTAGCAAGAAGAATTTCTGGCGCCGTTGCCGGGGAGTCTGCGCAAAAGTCAACATACCAAGTACCCATCACAATCCCTATCTCCCGCATTACATTATTTGCCATTTGCCTCTCGTTTTCCTCTCCCCCACTTCACCCTTGCCGTTTTATTCGCCCTCTCTCTCTATCCTCCCTCTCTTTCTCTATTTGCCTCTTTTTGCCCGCTTGCTTCTTGTTTGCTCGTATGGTTAGAATAGTTGTTTATTTATTACTAAACAGAGAACCTAAGATCTATGGATCCTCATGCACTTGCTAATATTTTTAAGAGGTCCAATTATGATAAACCAACTTCTAGTGAGTTTTGTGCACTAGATTATCTTTATGAAGTTTTGCTTGAAATTCGTGAATCTGAAAAGTGTGATGAATTACCTCATGAAGCGATTCACGATAGATCTTTGAATAGAAAGCATGATTGTAATGATTCTATTATAAATTATATTAATGTCAATTGTGCTAATAATATGCAAAACCCTAAGCTTGGGGATGCTAGTTTTGCTATGTCCTCTACTTGTTGCAATGATCATGATTGGGGTGATTCTTCTTTTGATCTTGAAAATTTATTTAAACCCCATGATGAATATGAGATTGATTATAATGTTTCCAATAATATTGAAAGTGGGTTTGGAAGAATGTCAACTTTAGATCCCACATATTTGGAGAATGTTCAATCTTATGAAGTTTTTGATAAAAGTGGGTTTGGAAAGGTCATGACTTTAGTTAATGTTAATCCCACTATTTTGGAAGAGTGTCAACTTTGCATGCATGTGGATCGTGTTGAAAATATTTTATGTGATAGCTATTTTGTTGAATTTGCTTATGATACTACATATAATTATTATGAGAGAGGAAAATATGGTGGTAGAAATTTTCATGTTACTAAATTACCTCTCGTTATGTTGAGATTGCTATTGTTTCTTTCCCCTCCCTTGCATATGCTAGTTTTTGCTTTCCTTGATAATTTGTTTGCCTATAAGATGCCTATGCATAGGAAGTATGTTAGACTTAAATGAGTTTGTCGTATGTTTTATGATGCTCTCTTTGTGCTTCAATTCTTGTCTTTCATGTGAGCATTATTGAAATATTATGCCTAGCTATAAGGCTTTAAAGAAAAGCACTTGTTGGGAGTCAACCCAATATTTATCCTTGCTGTTATTTAGTAAATAAATTATTTAGCCTCTGTTTTGGTTGTGTTTTTTGTGTTTAATTAGTGTTTGTGCCAAGTAGAACCGTTGGGAAGACTTCGGGAAAGTCTTGTTGAACTTGCTGTAAAAAACAGAAACTTTAGCGCTCACAAGAACTTCTGTCATTTTTATTTGGAGAGTGATATTTAGTTAATTATTTTTTCATATGATTAATAGATAAATGGCTCACGTCCATAAATTTATTTTAGAATTTTTTGGGTTCCAGATCTTGCGCTAGCTACAGATTACTAAAGACTGTTCTGTTTTTGACAGATTCTGTTTTTCGTGTGTTGTTTGCTTATTTTGATGAATCTATTGCTAGTAAAATAGTTTATAATCCATAGAGAAGTTGGAATACAGTAGGTATAACACCCATATAAATAAATAATGAGTTCATTAAAGTACATTGAAGTAGTCTTTTGTTTTCTTTCGCTAACGGAGCTCACGAGATTTTCTACTTTGAGTTTTGTGTTGTGAAGTTTTCAAGTTTTGGGTAAAGATTTGATGGATTATGGAACAAGGAGTGGCAAGAGCCTAAGCTTTGGTATGCCCATGGCACCCGCAAGATAATCTAAGGACACCTAAAATCCAAAGCTTGGGGGTGCCCCAGAAGGCATCCCCTCTTTCGTCTACTTCTATCGGTAACTTTACTTGGTGCTATATTTTTATTCACCACATGATATGTGTTTTGCTTGGAGCGTCTTTTATGATTTGAGTCTTTTCTTGTTAGTCTACCACAATCATCCTTGCTGTACACACCTTTTTAAATAGCCATACATAATTTGGAATTTGATAGAATACTCTATGTGCTTCACTTATATCTTTTGAGTTATATAATTTTGCTCTAGTGCTTCACTTATATCTTTTAGAGCACGGTGGTGGATTTGTTTTATATAAAATATTGATCTCTCATGCTTCACTTATATTATTTTGAGAGTCTTAATATCATGGTAATTTGCTTAATAATAATATGCTTGGTATTCAAGATATGTAAAACTTTCTTTTGAGTGCGTTGAATACTAAGAAAAAATTGATGCTTGATAATTATTTTGAGATATGAGGATGGTGATATTAGAGTCATGCTAGTTGAGTAGTTGTGAATTTGAGAAATGCTTGTGTTAAAGTTTTTGATTCTCGTAGCATGCACGTATGGTGAACCGTTATGTGATGAAGTCGGAGCATGATTTATTTATTGATTGTCTTCCTTATGAGTGGCGGTCGGGGACGAGCGATGGTCTTTTCCTACCAATCTATCCCCCTAGGAGCATGCACATAATACTTTGCTTTGATAACTTCTAGGTTTTTGCAATAAGTATATGAGTTCTTTATGACTAATGTTGAGTCCATGAATTTTGCACTAATTGTTGTGTTTTTGCCTGTTTTAGGGTTTCAAAGAAAAGGAATATCAAACGGAGTCCAAACGGAATGAAACCTTCAGGAATGTTATTTTCTCACCGAATACAACTCAGGAGACTTGGACCCTACGTCAAGGCACGTAACAGGAGGCCACGAGGTAGGGGGCGTGCCCTACCCTACCAGGCGCGCCCCCACCCTCGTGGGCCCCCTGTTGCTCCACCGACGTACTTCTTCCTCCTATATATATATCCACGTACCCCCAAATGATCAGATACGGAGCCAAAAACCTAATTCCACTACCGCAACAGTCTGTATCCACGAGATCCCATCTTGGGGCCTGTTCTGGAGCTCCGCCGGAGGGGGCATCGATCATGGAGGGCTTCTACATCATCATTTAAGCCCTTCCGATGAACTGTGAGTAGTTTACTACAGACCTACGGATCCATAGTTAGTAGCTAGATGGCTTCTTCTCTCTTTTTGGATCTCAATACAATGTTCTCCCCCTCTCTCGTGGAGATGTATTCGATGTAATCTTCTTTTTGCGGTGTGTTTGTTGAGACCGATGAATTGTGGGTTTATGATCAAGTCTATCTACGAATAATATTTGAATCTTCTCTGAATTCTTTTATGTATGATTGGTTATCTTTGAAAGTCTCTTCGAATTATCAGTTTGGTTTGGCCTACTAGATTGGTTGTTCTTGCCATGGGAGAAGTGCTTAGCTTTGGGTTCGATCTTGCGGTGTCCTTTCCCAGTGACAGAAGGGGCAGCAAGGCACGTATTCTATCGTTGGCATCAAGGATAATAAGATGTTTTTTTATCATATTGCATGAAACTATCCCTCTACATCATGTCATCTTGCTTAAGGTGTTACTCTGTTTTTAACTTAATACTCTAGATGCATGCTGGATAGCAGTCGATGAGTGGAGTAATAGTAGTAGATGCAGGCAGGAGTCGGTCTACTTGTCTTGGACATGATGCCTATATACATGATCATACCTAGATATTCTCATAACTATGCTCAATTCTATCAATTGCTCAACAGTAATTTGTTCACCCACCGTAGAATACTTGCGCTCTTGAGAGAAGCCACTAGTGAAAACTATGGCCCCCGGGTCTCTTTCTCATCATATTAATCTCCATCACTTTATTATTGCTTTGCTTTTACTTCGCTTTTACTTTTTACTTTGCATCTCTATACCAAAAATACCAAAAATATTATTTATCATCTGTATCAGATCTCACTTTCATAAGTGACCGTGAAGGGATTGACAACCCCTAAGCGCGTTGGTTGCGTTGAGCTATTGTTTTTGTGTAGGTACGCGGGACTCGCGTGTAGCCTCCTGCTGGATTGGTACCTTGGTTCTCAAAAACTGAGGGAAATATTTATGCTACTTTGCTGCATCATCCTCTCCTCTTTGGGGAAATCCAACGCAGTGCTCAAGAGGTAGCAGACTTCAACATCTCTAACAATCCCAATTGGTGAAATAGTATCTCTATTGGCAAGTTTAATTGTGACATCAATATCTTCTAACTCAGCAGGTGCAATATCATGCATAATTTCTTTGTATAAGTCAATAGGTATTGCACTAGAACTAGCACCCATATCACACAAGCCATGATAACAATGACCTCCTATTTTAACAGAAATAACAGGCATGCCTACCACAGGTCTATGTTTATCTTTAGCACAAGGTTTAGCAATTCTAGCAGTTTCATCACAGAAATAAATAACATGCCCATCAATATTATCAGCCAAGAGATCCTTAACAATAGCAATATTACACTACTAGGGAAAAGCCTAGCAGCAGCACGGGTTTTGGGCCTCTCAGTAGCGCGGGGACTGGCGCTACTAATAAGGCGCTACAGCTAACGTATAGCAGTAGCGCCTGTTGTCCCATGCTACTGCTATAAATGAATAGCTGTAGCATTCTTTAGAAAAGGGAGCTGCTGATATTATCTGCAGCGCTGTTTACTGGGAAGCGCTACTGGTAAGGCGGCGCTACTGCTAAATTTTCCCCCTCGCTACTACTAGTTTTATTAGTTTTTTCCCTCCATATTTGTTTTGTATTTGAATAGGCTTTATACAATAATCTTTAGCATATCATACACATACAAATGTAATCATAGCATATACATACAATTAGTCTCATCAAATCATATCATCATCATAATCATCGTCCAACACAAAGTGGTCTCTCGTCCTCATCTCGAAAATAGCGATACAAGTCTCGATTACTTGCAAATACGTCGTCATCCATCTAAACAATGATATATGCGAGAAGAGCTATCACTTTGAGTACATGAGTTCGTATCCCTCTCTCGCATTAGCGTGAACCTAAACTAACTACTGCCTGTCACTCGGAAACCGGAAACCGGTACACCTGGGCCTGACACTCTGGCCACTTGTCGTATATATACTCCTGGCGTAGCACTTCTTCGCCATCTATGATCTATGCACCTGCATCGTTACATGAGTCGATGATATGCAACATATATAGTTGAGCAACAGAAAAAGACAGACTTGGCAAAAATAGAAACAACATATCATAAGCATAAATAACAAAGTTCATCGTACCCCAAAATGCCCTAACTAGAGTGATTTTCGCTAGTTGAGGAGGAGGACGGTTTAATTACATCACCAATAAAGTTTCACCGTGCATAACTCAAAGTTTTGTCATAAAGAAAGTATGGACTAAACAGACACATTGTCATATATCGACAATCACTCCAACATGTCGTTCCATCCATCCAAGTCAGGGAGATAGTCCTCGAGCTTAGTGAAAGGCTTCATGTCGAGACGCTGAGAGGCTATCCATGTTCGGACGTCTTCCTGCGACATTTGTCCTTCTCCGTAGAACATCCCTGTTTTTCCGACGACCACCTTCATGATGATTTGGGCAAGTTCGCGCTGGATGTTATAGAACTCAGCTCGAAGTCGATGATCCTCGATATCTCCTATGTCCTTTGCCCATTGCAGAATATGGGCATCGCCGGATCTAGGTGACATGCGAAGGTTCTGGTGATCCCGTCTGTACTCCATCATGTGATGTAGGACATAGAATCCATCATTAAGAGAATCGTTCGGTTTCTGGATGCAGCAGAAGTCGGTCTTATGGCCGAAGGCGACCCTGCCGCCCCTTCTCTTCTTGTCCCTAACCTCTCCACCCCTTGCTTGGTAGTAAAACATAGCACTGTCGAGAACATCCTTGATGTGGGTGTAATCCTTTTTGTGAATGTTCTTCGACAAGTCCAAGTAAAGAGCGTGGGAGAATAGGGGGTAGAGGATGATGAGGACGGCATGCCCGCCGCTGCGCAAAATAAGTACACCTCAAATTAATTAGCCTGCACCGTGCAAATGAATGATTGAAGTCGAAGGAAGGATAGCAGCGCGGATGACTTACACGTGATGATAAGGCACAAGAATCGCCTCCTTGTCCTTATTGGCGAGCATGAAACTGACGATGTAATCCCTCGCGTATTCACGGTGCTTTGTGGAGACTCCCAAGAAGCCCTCGTGCATGTAGTATGGGTCAGCGACACAGATATGAGATATCCGCTCAACCCCGATGATGTAGTTCATGTGCAAGGCATAAAGGCGGACAAACATAAAATCCAGCTTCTTCACGTGAAACATGTCGAATATGTAATCGAATCAGAGGAAGAACTTATCCGCGGGGAAGCTGTCGACGTACGACATTTGCCGCGGAACGTTAACCACGTAGAGTGGGTATCCTAGATCTTTCGAGGTGATGAGGCCTTTCTCCACCCGCAGCACATCGTCATGAAGTCTCCTTAGATCGCCCAATCTGACCCGTAGCGCTGTTGCAGGTAGGATTGGTTGAACAGGGATATGCCATTTACCCGCATCGAGGATATCTATACGGTCCTGAAGCCGAGGCTGCTGAGGCGGCTGGATCATAGAATCAGCTTTTTTGCCTTTCCTCGCTCTCTTCCTAGACTTCTTTACTACCGGAAGGTCGTCCATAATACGTTGAGTCGGCAATTCAGGCACCGACTCATGACGCTCAAACCCTGAGGAGGCGCCAGTATAGACATACTGTTCAGCGCCATCGTCGTCCTCATCCTCATCCATGCCGACGTCATCAGTGACTAATGGAGCCTCCTCCTTACCCCGTCCGCTATCACCCAACCCGACACCCGACGCTAATTGGGTAGGTGGGTGTTGATGTTCATACCTTGTTGAGGCTGCGTGCTCGTGGGTGTGCTCCTGACCGCCTCCAGACGAAGCAGACTCTTTGGCCACAACAGGACCCACCCATTACAACAATCACCAAGCCGCCGCGGTGTCTCGTCGTCATCCCCCACTAGTATTGGAGGAGGCAAATTCTCGTGGCCTGGTTTGACACTGGCCATGGAAACCTTGAAGACGTTCAGGGGGATCGGCCGGCTGTGGAACAATGGTTCCTTCGGCTCCATTATCGTCACCTTCCCCACGTCCACATTCTGGTCGCCGATGGTGTACAATATGGTGCACGGGGTTTCGTTGGCCTGCAAAGAAAAGTCTACGACGTGAGACATCCGAAAGGCAACGAAAATGGGAGATTATACATTTATATTGAAGGGGGGCGGTGTGACAGATACTGTGAGGGCGTCGAGCTCAGCCAAAGATGAAGCACCACCGAGCACGTCCGGTGCAGGAGCCGGTGCGGGAGCAGGTGCTGGTGCAATGCTAGTCGAGCTGCTCCCCAAGAAGTCAGCAAGGGGAAAGTCCTCTGCATTTTTTTCTGGATTTTGCCTTGTACAAGTGAAAATGCTCGTCACCAAGAAAGTAGACAAATCGGCAACCACCTGTTTTGCGGCAGCTACTGCTGTTGCGACTGTCTGAGATGATTTCTTCTCAACCGCAATCTCAACCTTCTTGTCGATGTTTTCTTCAGTTAACCTCCGTCTTTCCTTTCTCTCTTCTGTGGTCTCACGGTAGTACTTCTTCCACGTGGCGCCATCTCCGACACCGTGCACGCGTCCATATGACGGTCGAGTATCCAACGGTTGTCGTTTCAATATGTTCAATGCCCGGTTGAATGGAGTGTCCCACTTGGGCCTCGCCAATGCCTCAGACGGCGAGTCACTTTCGGCCGCAATCCGGTGCTCCTCTCTCTGCAAAAGGCACAAGGATCGTTTACAAATATGACTAACATGTGCAGTCGAATTGATCAGAAACTAAAATTACCAGCAGTCTCATGAACTCCGTAATGACCAGTTTTGTCTCGTAAACCTTCTTCACTGGGTCCCAACGGTGCCGGGCCCTGAGGACGTCACGCTCCTGCGGGACGGTGAAATCCGCCAAGGGGTCTGGGATGCCCAAACTCGCGGCTTCCACGTCCTCCTTGGCCCATTTGGACCTCTTTCCGCCGTAACCACGGCTTCCGAGGTGGTGGCTCCCAATATTCCTCTCTTGAAGCCCCTTCATGTACTTAGACTTTTTTTGGCAGCTTCGGCCTCGCAAGCCTCCTTGAATATTTGAAACTGCTCTTCTGTGATTGTCGGATTATCCTTTACAATCTCGGAGTAGGGTTCCTTCTTGTCGACGATCTTTGCTGTCACTCGATTTTTCCAGGCGGCCAACGCATCGCTAAACTTGGTCATGGCGTGTTTGTTTATCTTCTTCATTGCCGGGTCCTCATCTGGATCTTCATAATCCTTCTCATTCCAGCCCGGGAACAAGAATATCTGGTGAAACTTTTTTAGGAGGGAGCTCCTCATATTTTCTATCTTCTGTAGTTTCTCATCATTGTTGGTGGCGGTTGTCTGTACGATGCAGCCTATTTGATTGCTGTAGCGTCGACGCGCTTCCTCGGGCGCCTTTGGCTCAAATTTGCCGTCGTCCACCTCCGTGACCACCAGTCTAGTAGTCCTGAGTTTGTTAGGAAGTCGTTGCTTCTTTGCTTTCGGTTCTACACTGGCTCCGCTCCCCGAGGCAGCGCTAGTCTCGATGTCGGTCTGAGTCTCAGCGCCGGTCTCAGTCTCGGCACCGGTCTTCGTGTCGGTCTCAGTCCCCGATGCCACCGATGGGCCCAGCAACAACATCGGTTGATCGTCGGCAAGGCTAAAAAATTCGTCTGCGTCCGGTAGACGTTGTCGCAATCACCAGAACCCTGTCCTTCATCGTTGCTAGCCATGTTACCTATGATTAAATCTAGTCAATTAATTCTAGACCTAATAAAATGAATATTGACATAAAGAAGGCCTATTGTTTTGCAGGAATGTTGACTCCTTCCTGGTGCGGCAAATCCCGGGCACTCGATATGTCCTAGTTTGTAGCACAAGTCATGCCGAAATTCATGGAAAATTTCGGCATGACCTTTGCTAAAAAGTGGACAAATCGAGAACCTGAAATTTGCCGGAACAGAAATGAATCAACATTCCGGCAAAACATAGGCCACTCAGCATCATTCCCTAGAAACAACAAAGCCACTTGGGCACAATCGAACAACTTCAATGAAAAGATATAACATGAGCAAACACTATTGAGGAATTTGCACATAACATGGCCACTTCAATGAAAAGATATAATCAACAATAATGGAATATGCAAATGAACATTAATGACATATATCATATAAAAACAGTCTTGTTTTTTGTTTACATAGCAACAATTAGTTTGACCAAGTTTTTGAAAAGAAAAACAATTCTGTTTTTTTTATAGCTAAATGTCATAGCTACTGTTTTTTATTTATAGCTAAATACTTTTGTTTTTTGTCTAAAGCTAACAGTCTAGGAACTCCATTTTCTCTAACCCTTCTGACCTCATCAAAATTTCCACAGCAAGACCTTAGTACCTACACCCAATTTCTTCAAAAATATTCAGGTCCATAGTCCAAATAATTCAAATTCCATCTATTATATAATTAAAACAAGAGGCAAACAAGCCATCACGTTTGTCCACACGGATCAAATTATCTTAATAGTTTATTTTAGATATTAACGGTCGAGATTTAAACAAGTAGCATTACATACAAATATTATCACGTACAAATAATTTGACATGGCACGAGTAGGAATAGGTCAACACGTCTTATGTCAAACTCATATGCCTTTCCTACTAAAAAAAGGAATAAAAAATATGTCCGATTGGGACAATGACGCATAAGCATGCGTGTTGGTATAGCAATACGGAAGCCAACTTCTATACGGACTCTTGATTAATTAGTGCTTGGCATATTATCTTGAGATTTACGAAGTCACCGTAGGCGCCTCGTCGTCGACGGGAACGTCTCCTCCCACTGAAAGTGCATCGCCGGAAATCCTAAAATAAATTCAGGAATAATGCGAGCACCAGGATTTGAACCCTGGTGGGTTGGGGATACCACTGTCCACCTAACCAACTCAACCACAGGTTGATTCGCGTGCTTTACTTTTTTTGAGTTGTAGTGCTTCATGCTAGGATAAAATTTCTCTACCTGGATAATAAAACAAAATAGATGTGTACGTAAATAGTACATACATAGCAATGAGTTTGGGGTGAAAAAAATTGGCAAGACAATTTTTTTACATAATAAAGATGTTACTCGTGATAATTCATGCATAGGCAACTCATGACAAAAATACATGGATCTCTAAGTGCAAATAATTTATATTTCTATTCGCACAAATTTTTAATAGTGAATAATGGTGTATTTACTATTTTTTGTGATGATTGATGTATGTTCTAATTACTCCCTCCGTTTCTAAATATTTGTCTTTCTAGAGATTTCAACAAGTGACTACATACGGAGCAAAATGAATGAATCTATGCTTTAAAATATGTCTATATACATCCTTATGTAGTAGTTCATTTGAAATCTTTAAAAAGATAAATATTTAGGAACGAAGGGAGTACAATGATTGGAATTATAAATATCAGTTAGAACAAATAAGGCTTAAATATTTCATCTGTTTACTGTAAAAATAATATCAGAGATTAAAATTAATAACAAATCTAAAATATGTACAGTTATATACGTACGTCACGGCGTGATTGGTGCCCTTGAAAATAAAACACGTTATGGTATGAGAGACCTGATACGTGCTAACCGGAAATATAAAATGAACATGGCAAGTAGGAGTAATAAGAATGTTGCCCGACTAGATGGAGTAACAAAAAATGTACGCTTCTCTTCCTAAGAAAAAAAGAAGCTGCGTGATTCTCAGCGAGCCTACGCATTCCTGATGGTACTCCAAGTGGTGACATCATAATGATGCCAGTAATAATAAGAAAAAAACGTCCATCACTGAGGAGGAAAGCTAAAACAAGAAAATAGTGAGTATCTAAACATGTGCGTCCGAAATCATATAAAACACTAGATTTATTTTTTACTGAAATTAATAGTTCGGATTTGTGAATAAAATATTGAACAGAAAATAGAATAATATATTAGTGGGCTCAAAAAACATAACTATTGGTTATTATAGACTTAGAATAATCAAAACTATAAAATCGGGTTCAATAGTATAGGAAAAGAAGTTACATGAGTTCATCCGCAAAAAGAAGAAGAAGTGAAATGAGTTAAACTTAAGAGGAGAAGAGTTGTGCTTGAGTTCACGGTTGCTAACAAGGCATTGTATTATTATTATTATTTGCGAAATTGGTCTGAGCTATTATTAATCTTTACCGAAAGTACAAAACATCTCTATGTGTCAAAAAGTATAAACCATCTCAAACATATAAATTACATTGAGATTCCAAGTTCACCGAATGAGCACTACTGCCGCCAGAATGAGTTAGGATCAATGCATGCAAGACATCCAGTATTGTGTTACATGTTTGACCAACATATCATACAGAATCCTTGCAAAAAACTTATCATACAATAGAAAATGAACATCACGTAGTTCAAGTATCCATTAAATGATCTCAATTGTGTAAGAACATATATGTCACAGAACAATACTTATCCCTACAATAAGGGATAGAAAGCTATGATAATAGTCATAGAGGATATTCTTGAAAAGTTAGTTCGGTGGGAAAAACAGAGCAAGATATAATGTACTTATGAACTAGAGACAAACCATGCTGAATATTTTATACAATTTTTTGGTATGCCAAACAAATATAGATCAACACAAAATCAGATAGACTTGACAAAATAATTAGATGATGATTATAACAAGGGGAGAGAGAGAGGTTTGACAACTTTATTTAGCTTATAACGATAATGTAATGGCTTAGATTGTTGATCATGCGAAACAGATATACTAAGATGAGCCGCCAAGAAAGTATTGGGAGGGTGACATGTACCAAACGAACAATGCAGGTATTGCAACCAATGAGGAAAATAGCAAACCATATTAAAAATTTAAATAAAATACATCAATTCTAGCCGCGCAATTGCGCGGGTGAACCCGCTAGTTTGAATGAAATTTGGAACAAATTCAGGTCCGTAGTCCAAATATTTTTTATAGCCAAGTGTTTTTTGTTTATAGCCTCTGTTAATTTAAATATAAATGCTACTATTATTTATGTACCCTCTATTAGTTTAAAGCTAAATGGAATTACTGTTTAGGTATTTTCATAAAAATTGCCCTAGCTAATTTCCTAAAAAAATTGCTAATCATTTTTCCTAAATGCTATAAAATGCCTATTGCCCTAAAAAAATCTAGGGTTCATATGAACACCTAGGGTTCATATGAACACAGTATCAACATATATATGAATTGCCCTAGCAGAGAGAGAGAGAGGAGGGTAGGGGACAGGAGAGGCAGAGCCTTTACGGTCGGCGGCGAGGGCAGGTTCTGGCTCGGGCGGCGGCGGTGAGGTCGAGGGAGGCAACGGTGAGGTCGACGATGGCCTCGGGTGGCGGCTGTGAGGTCGAGGGCGGCCTCGGGCGGCGGCGGTGTGGTCGAAGGCGGTGGGTGGCGGCGGTGTGGTCGAAGGCGGCCTCAGGCGGTGGCGGTGTGGTCGAAGGCGGCAGGGCAACGGCGGCGATGGAGCAATCGGGGGATAGGGGGGCCGAGAGTAGAGAGGGGGGAAAGGACTTAGCGAAATTTTGAGCCCGGGCTGCCGGGATTTGAGTCAAACTAGGAGTAGCGCGTTTTGCCGAAACGCGCTATAGCTAAGATCGCTATAGCGTGTTCGAGAAAAACGCGCTACAGCTATTCCTTTCTGTTTTATTTTTATTTTTCTTTTGTTTTCTTTACATTTTCTTTTTTTCATTTCTCCTTTTTATTTTTCTTTCATTTTCATTTACTTTTCTACTTATTTTTCTATTTATTTTCTTTTTCATAGCAGTAGCGCTCTACAGCATAAACGCGCTGCTACAAAGTTTTTAGCAGTACGTGGTTTTGGGTGAACCGCTACATTAGTGAGAGAATTTTAGTAGTAGCCCTTTTCTGTGGAGACGCGCTACTGCTAAAACAATGGTTGTAGCATGGTTTTGTAACAAGCGCTACTACTAAGTAGCGCTAGCGCCGAGTTTTGACCAACGCTACTGCTATACCTCTGTGTATAAGGTTTTCCCTAGTATGTTAGGTTCAACTTTAACTTGCTTAGGAGGTGTATAGGTTCTAATATTTCTTTTACGTACCACAGTTGAAGCTTTAGCATGATCTTTTATCCTAACAGGAAAAGGTGGTTTCTCAACATAAGTAGTAGGAATAATAGGATCATTATAAGTGATAGTCTTTTCTTCAACTTTAATAGGTGCAGCTACTTTTACTTCTATGGGAGGATGATTTTTAAACCACTTCTCTTTAGGGAGATCAACATGAGTAGCAAAAGATTCATAAAAAGAAGCTACTATCTCAGAGTCAGGTCCATATTTAGTGCTAAATTTACGGAAAACATCGGTATCCATAAAAGATTTAACACAATCAAACTTATAGGTGTCATACCTGACTCCTTACCTTCATCGAGATCCCAATCTTTAGAGTTGCGTTTAATTCTTTCCAATAACACTACGCGAAACTAGAGATTTGCCGTCAGTACTGTTCTTTGCCGTCAGCATTTCATTGGGCCAGACGGCAAAGATAAACTTTGCCAACAGCGGCTGATGGCAAAGAACAACTGACGGCAAATCCATACTTTGCCGTCTGTAAAGAAAACACAGACGACAAAGATTCTTTCCCGTCTGGGATACTTTTTTACAGACGACAAAGAACTCTTTTTGCCGTCTGTAAAAAAATCACAAACAGCAAAGACTTTGCCGTCTGCGATTTATTTTATAGACGACAAAGAGACTCTTTGCCGTCTGTAAAATAAATCGCAGACGGCAAAGAAAAAGCACAGCACACGGAACGATCCCACTGATCGATGAGGTGGCACGATCTGGGGCGCCCCCACCCGCATCCGCTTCTCACCACGCACGCCCCACCCACCCATCCCACCAGTCCCTCTCTCCCTTATCCCTAAACCCCACCACAATCTCTCTCCCACGCCCGACCCCATCTCCCCCTCAATCCCTTCTCTGCCGCACACACTCCGCCTGGTCCCTGCTCGTCAACCGCCGCCGGTCGACCCGCCTCATCGTTGCCTGAGCAGAGGCCCACGCGGGATCTCCCTCCTCCTCCCCCGCTCGTCAACCGCCACCGCTCGACCCCGCCTCTCCCTCGCGTAAGCCGGAGGCCAACACGGGATCTTCCTCGTCCTCCGCGCCCGTGACCCAGCGCCTTCTCCTCCTCCCTTGCTCCTCAACCGCCACTGGTCGACCCCGCCTCGCCGGCGCGGGAGCCTCCTCTCGTGCTCGTCAACCGTCGCCGCCCTTCAACATGGCAGGTCCTATGTCATGCGGAGGGCGCCGTGGCCGGCGACGATGGCGCCGCCGACAAGCATCCCAGAGATGATGAGCAACGCGACAGGCATGAAGAAGAAGGCCCAGGGGCTGCCCTCCTTCCTCGTGGCACCCGGATCAGGTTTGAGGCGGCGGGCGACGAGATCTGGTAGGCTTCCTGGGCGCGAGAAGTTCGTCTTACCCTGGATCTGATATTGGTTTAACTCTTCCATGTACTTGTCCAATCCAGGGGCTCCATGGCGCCATGGTCAACTCTGCCGGAAGACCACCATTCACCTCCTCTAGCTCTACGCCCGTGATCGGATCTGGATTCTGGCAAGGGCCAGTTCGTCCGTTTTGTAATCGTTTTGTTTTTGTTTGGTTTGTTGGTTCTTCTTATAAATGGATAACATTATATTGTGTAACTACTGTGATGATGGATATAGTATGTAAATAGAATATTTCTGTCTTGTAAAAATCCGTTCATTCGTCATTGCTATGAAAGATTTTCCATATGCCTTCGGCCATCTACGGCCTCTGCACTTGTAGTGTTGTTTTGTTTTTTTTTAATAAAAATATTTGCTTTGCCGTCTGTGCATACAAGGAAGACAACAAAGACATAGCGTAACTGACGGCAAAGTACTTGACGCCGTTCGTCAACGCCACCGCTCCGTCTGTTGGCATATTTTGCCATCTGGCTAGTCTGCTGACGGCAAACCATATTGACAGACGGCAAACTCTTTGCCGTCATCCCGACAAATAGCAGACGGCAAAGAATTCTTTGCCGACTTATCTTTGCCGTCTGACTTTGCCATCTGCTTCCTGACGGCAAAGTCTTTGCCATATGGAATTAGGTCCTATTTCCTGTAGTGTAAATCCCATTTGAATTCAATAGTCTTCATCATAAAATAGCCAGCACAAGACGTATCGAGCATGGTGCGATTGTTATCAAAAAGCCGAGCATAATTTTTTTGGATAATCATTTCTCTTGAGAGCTCATGATTGGGGCATGAATATAACATTGATTTAAGCCTCCCCCAAGCTTGAGCGATGCTTTCTCCTTCGCGAGGCTAAAAATTATATATATAATTGCGATCACGATGAACAAGATGCATAGGATAAAACTTCTGATGAAATTCCAATTTCAATCGTTTGTAGTTCCATGATCCCATATCATCACATAGCCTATACCATGTCAATGCATCTCCCTTCAAAGATAAAGGGAAGACATTCTTCTTGATAACATCATCGGGCATACCTGCAAGATTAAATAATCCACAAACTTCATCCACATATATTAGGTGCTCATCAGGATGTAATGTTCCATCTCCTGCAAAAGGATTAGCTAGCAGTTTTTCTATCATACCCGAAGTAATTTCAAAGTAGACATTTTCATGTTCAGTAGATTCAGTGGGTTGAGGAGCAACTCTTTACTCTACTGGTCGGGGTGAAGATACCCCGAACAAGCCCCTCAGGGGATTACTTTCCATAATAACAAGTGACAGTAAATTTCAGCGCACTATATAAAATTTTCCTTACCAAATTCCACCTAACAAAGGCGCTTCACTCCCCGGCAACGACGCTAGAAAAGAGTCTTGATGACCCACAAGTATAGGGGATCTATCGTAGTCCTTTCGATAAGTAAGAGTGTCGAACCCAACGAGGAGCAGAAGGAAATGATAAGCGGTTTTCAGCAAGGTATTCTCTGCAAGCACTGAAATTATAGGTAATAGATAGTTTGTGATAAGATAATTTGTAATGAGCAACAAGTAACAAAAGTAAATAAAGTGCAGCAAGGTGGCCCAATCCTTTTTGTAGCAAAGGACAAGCCTGGACAAACTCTTATATAGAACAAAGCGCTCCCGAGGACACATGGGAATTATCATCAAGCTAGTTTTCATCACGTTCATATGATTCGCGTTCGGTACTTTGATAATTTGATATGTGGGTGGACCGGTGCTCGGGTGCTGTCCTTACTTGGACAAGCATCCCACTTATGATTAACTCCTATTGCAAGCATCTGCAACTACAAAAGAAGTATTAAGGTAAACCTAACCATAGCATGAAACATATGGATCCAAATCAGCCCCTTACGAAGCAACACATAAACTAGGGTTTAAGCTTCTGTCACTCTAGCAACCCATCATCTACTTATTACTTCTCAATGCCTTCCTCTAGGCCCAAATAATGGTGAAGTGTGATGTAGTCGACGTTCACATAACACCACTAGAGGAGAGACAACATACATCTCATCAAAATATCAAACGAATACCAAATTCACATGACTACTAATAGCAAGACTTCTCCCATGTCCTCAGGAACAAACGTAACTACTCATAAAGCATATTCATGTTCATAATCAAAGGGGTATTAATATGCATATAGGATCTAAACATATGATCTTCCACCAAATAAACCGGCTAGCATCAACTACAAGGAGTAATCAACACTACTAGCAACCTACAGGTACCAATCCCAGACATAGAGACAAGAATTGGATACAAGAGATGAACTAGGGTTTGAGAGGAGATGGTGCTGGTGAAGATGTTGATGGAGATTGGCCCCCTCCCGATGAGAGGAGCGTTGGTGATGACGATGGCGATGATTTCCCCCTCCCGGAGGGAAGTGTCCCTGGCAGAACAGGTCCGCCAGAGCCCTAGATTGGTTCCGCCTCGTGGCGGTGGAGTCTCGTCCCACGAGGCTGGGGGGCGCACCCAGGGGGTAGGGCACACCCCCACCCTCGTGGCCAGGGTGTGGGCCCCCTTTGGTATTTTCTTCGCTCAGTATTTTTTATTATTTCCAAAAATAAGTTCTGTGGAGTTTCAGGACTTTTGGAGTTGTGCAGAATAAGTCTCTAATATTTGCTCCTTTTCCAGCCCAGAATTCCAGCTGCCGGCATTCTCCCTCCTTATGTAAACCTTGTAAAATAAGAGAGAATAGGCATAAGTATTGTGAAATAATGTGTAATAACAACCCATAATGCAATAAATATCGATATAAAAGCATGATGAAAAATGGACGTATCAGCACTTCAGATGAACTCTGAAGAGGTTGAAAATTTGCATGGTATCATCATTTCACCCACATACCATGTGCTAAAAAGTTGAGAGGGTTACGAGAAAAACTGGATGCACTTCGTGTACAAAACGGACAATCTCTTTCGATGTATCAGGGTTCCGGATGAAAGCTCATTTGTTACAAAGGGATTTCATTTTTTTAACTTATTTGAACTCCAGACTTTTTGTGTGTTCAAAATGCACCATTCAAAGCCACATCATCAATTTTCAACCCTTTCTGACTTCATTTGTTATTTTTCATGCATTTACTAATTTTTTTGAGCTATATGACCCTAAAAATGAAAAGCACTACAAATGAACTCTGACAAGGTTGAAAGTTGGCATGGTATCATCATTTCACCCACATAGCATGTCCTAAAAAGTTGAGAGGGTTACGGCAAAAACTGGATGCACTTCGTGTACAAAACGAACAATCTCTTTCGAAGTATCAGGTTTCATACGGAAACTCATCTATTACATGGATATTCTAGATCAAAGGCATCATCATAATAGTTATGGAGAGAAAGTCTTCACTTTTTCTTCACTTGTGTCCTTTGCTTATTGTGCCGTAACCATGGATAATCTTCATCGTTTAACAGGGTGCTTGGGTCAGCCATGACTTTAAAGGGAGGAATTTCATGAAACTTTTCATAATCATCAGACATGTCTGTCTTACCCTCCACTCCCACGATGTCTCTTTTTCCTGAAAGAACTATGTGGCGCTTTGGCTCATCGTATGATGTATTCGCTTCCTTATCTTTTCTTTTTCTCGGTTTGGTAGACATGATAGAAAACCTGCGCCACATCATTGGCTAGGACGAACGGTTCGTCAGTGTACCCAAGATTGTTCAGATCCACTATTGTCATTCCATACTGTGGGTCTACCTGTACCCCGCCTCCTGACAGATTGACCCATTTACACTTAAACAAAGGGATCTTAAAATCATGCCCGTAGTCAAGTTCCCATATGTCCACTATGTAACCATGATATGTGTCCTTTCCCCTCTTGGTTGCTGCATCAAAGCGGACACCGCTGTTTTGGTTGGTTCTCTTTTGATCTTGGGCGATCGTGTAAAATGTATTCCCATTTATCTCGTATCCTTTGTAAGTCAATACAGTCGAAGATGGTCCCCTGGACAATGAGTACAACTCATCACAAACAGTGTTGTCACCTCTGAGACGTGTTTCCAACCAACTCCTGAAAGTCTTGTGGTGTTCACATGTAATCTAGTCATCACACTGCTCCGGGTGTTTGGAGCGCAGACTGTTCTTGTGTTCATCGACATACGGGGTCACCAAGGTAGAGTTCTATAGAACTGTGTAGTGTGCTTGAGACCAAGAATGCCCGTCCCTGCATATTATTGAGTTCCCTCCAAGCGTGCATTTTCCAGCCAGTCTCCCCTCATACCGTGATTTAGGGAGACCTATCTTCTTAAGGCCAGGAATGAAGTCAACACAAAGCCCAATGACATCCTCTGTTTGATGGCCCAATGACATCCTTCTGGCCTATTGCGGTTACGGGCATATTTCTTTAGGACTCCCATGAACCTCTCAAAGGGGAACATATTGTGTAGAAAGACGGGTTCCAGAATGACAATCTCGTCGACTAGATGAACTAGGACATGCGTCATGATATTGAAGAAGGATGGTGGGAACACCAGCTCGAAACTGACAAGACATTACGCCACATCACTCCTTAGCCTTGGTATGATTTCTGGATCGATCACCTTCTGAGAGCTTGCATTGAGGAATGCACATAGCTTCACAATGTATAATCAAACGTTTTCTGGTAGAAGCCCCCTTAATGCAACCGGAAGCAGTTGCGTCATAATCACGTGACATTCATGAGACTTTAGGTTCTAGAACTTTTTCTCTGGCATATTTATTATTCCCTTTATATTCGATGAGAAGCCAGACAGGACCTTCATACTGAGCAGGCATTCAAAGAAGATTTCCTTCTCTTCTTTGGTAAGAGCGTAGCTGGCAGGACCTTCATACTGCTTTGGAGGCATACCGTCTTTTTCGTGCAAACGTTGCAAGTCCTCCCATGCCTCTGGTGTATCTTTTGTCTTCCCATACACACCCAAGAAGCCTAGAAGGTTCACGCAAAGGTTCTTCGTCACGTGCATCACGTCAATTGAAGAGCGGACCTCTAGCTCTTTCTAGTAGGGTAGGTCCCAAAATATAGATTTCTTCTTCCACATAGGTGCGCGTCCCTCAGTGTCATTTGGAACAGATAGTCCGCCGGGACCCTTTTCAAAGATTACATGTAAATCATTGACCATAGAAAGTACGTGATCACTGGTACGCATGGCGGGCTTCTTCCGGTGATCTGCCTCACCATTGAAATGCTTGCCTTTCTTTTGACATTGATGGTTGGTCGAAAGAAATCGACGATGGCCCAAGTACACATTCTTCCTGCATTTGTCCAGGTATATACCTTTGGTGTCAGCTAAACAGTGTGTGCATGCGTGGTATCCCTTGTTTGTCTGTCCTGAAAGGTCACTAAGAGCAGGCCAATCATTGATGGTTACAAACAGCAACACGTGCAGGTTAAATTCCTCCTGTTTGTGCTCATCCCACACACGTACACCGTTTCCATTCCACAGCTGTAAAAGTTCTTCAACTAATGGCCTTAGGTACACATCAATGTCATTGCCGGCTTGCTTAGGGCCTTGGATGAGAACTGGCATCATAATGAACTTCCGCTTCATGCACATCCAAGGAGGAAGGTTATACATACATAGAGTCACGGGCCAGGTGCTGTGATTGCTGCTCTGCTCCCCGAAAGGATTTATGCCATCTGCGCTTAAACCAAACCATACATTCCTTGGGTCACCTGCAAACTCAGCGCAGTACTTTGTCTCGATTTTTCACCGCTGTGACCCGTCAGAGGGTGCTCTCAACTTCCCGTCTTTCTTACGGTCCTCTCTGTGCCATCGCATCAACTTGGCATGCTCTTCGTTTCCGAATAGACGTTTCAACCGTGGTATTATAGGAGCATACCACATCACCTTCGCAGGAACCCTCTTCCTGGGGGCTCGCCATCAGCATCACCAGGGCCATCTCATCTGATCTTATACCACAATGCACCGCATACCGGGCATGCGTTCAAATCCTCGTACGCACCACGTAGAGGATGCAGTCATTAGGGCATGCATGTATCTTCTGCACCTCCAATCCTAGAGGGCATACGACCTTCTTTGCTGCGTACGTACTGTTGGGAAATTCATTATCGTTTGGAAGCTTCTTCTTCAATATTTTCAATAGCTTCTCAAATACTTTGTCAGACACAGAATTCTCTGCCTTCCACTGCAGCAATTCTAGTACGGTACCAAGCTTTGTGTTGCCATCTTCGCAATTGGGGTACAACCCCTTTTTGTGATCCTCTAACATGCGATCGAACTTCAGCTTCTCCTTTTGACTTTCGCACTGTGTCCTTGCATCAACAATGACCTGGCGGAGATCATCATTATCGGGCACATCGTCTGGTTCCTCATGATCTTCAGCAGCTTCCCCCGTTGCAGCATCACTGTATTCAGGGGGCACATAGTTGTCATCGTCCTCTTCTTCTTCGCTGTCTTCCAACATAACACCTATTTCTCCGTGCTTCGTCCAAACATTATAGTGCGGCATGAAACCCTTATAAAGCAGGTGGGTGTGAAGGATTTTCCGGTCAGAGTAAGACTTCGTATTCCCACAATTACGGAATGGACAACACATAAAACCATTGTGCTTGTTTGCCTCGGCCACTTTGAGAAAATTATGCAGGCCCTTAATGTACTCGGAGGTGTGTCTGTCACCGTACATCCATTGTCGGTTCATCTACGTGCATTATATATAATTATGTTTGTCAAAAACCATTACAGATTCACATGGATAGATAAGTGACCAAATTAATAGAAGTCCATAATCACATTAAAACCTGTTGGGTTCTACGGTAGGGTGCGTCGACTGCAAACTAAAATTTTCCTACGCGCAGAACAACCAAGAACATGCTACGGGAGATGGATCACAGTTTGTTACCACTAGACGTGCAGTGCCGTGCAGCAGAAGAAGAGTTGGGGTAGCACGTCCGCGTGGATCGTCTCCTCCTCATCCGATCTCCCTTGTCAGCCGGTAGTAGGTTCCCACGTACAGGTTCGCCGGAGCGGCGCAAGTGCACCGCCTCTAACGGTATCCGCGTGTGCGGGAGGAACATCGTGCGGCAGACTACTAGGTCCGATCACACAACCGGCGGCGAGTAGAGGTGTCTATTAGCAACACATGCAAACCCTAGTGACATCGCCGAAGCGATCAACTTCATGAGTGTGCTGCACCCCACTTTATATAGGCGTCCGTCGTGGGCTCAACACTTGGGCCTCGCACGGACCCAAAAGCCCATAAGTCTACTCGGCCACAATCCGAATACAGCTCGGATCACATCCGACCAGTGTCCTCAGATCCGACCTCGTAGGTTCCTTCCCTTAAGCACGCGACCCCTTAGGTTCAAGCCAGCTTGGTCGCAGTTCAGATCACCTCCGGACTACATGGCTGGTAGCAGCCTCTACCAAGGCATGCCGACCACCAAGCAGACGTTGAAGCTGGTTAGGCGAACCTGTACATCACACTTCCATTCCTTTTGCCACATGATATATGTTGTTGGGATCAAGGCGAGTCTGTCATCCTTGTGCTAGCCCGACCTCTTTCTCATTCCAGTGATGCCGACAACAAACCAGATTATCTCATAATCCTTGTCACATGGCCATGCTTATCCTGGTAGGATCACATGAGGGGCCTAGAGTATCTCTCTCCTTATCAGAGGGGCAAATCCCATCTTGCTTGACCATGTCTCGCAGCATGGGTCTGGACAAGCCCGAAACCTACCTTTGTAACTACCCAGTCACAGAGTAGCGTTTGGATGGCCCAAAGCAAGTCTGTTACCATCCCGAGTACATGCGCCAGCTCAGGTCTTAGGACATAGAACGTATGTTGTACTAGAAACTCACAGATGACATATCGTTGCGTCTCATAGTTGGGTTTGTCCCACTTGGACCTTATCTCAACTCGGATCCGACTACGTCGAATCTGACCAGATCCTTCTGAGTCCATATTATCCGGTTAGAATCCAATGCCCCATTGCTAGTGAGACCAAGCCATCGATCGTGTCATATGCTAGTCTAGTTGTCTGCGCGTCCACACAGCCCTTTCGACTAGGGACCTTTTAGGACGTTCATCATACAATGCATAGTCCCACAAACAAGTCATGTACTTGCTCATACACATCATTGATAATTTCCAAGGACTATCTTTATTCATAAACACGTAGGAAATATCATCATACATGATTGCCTCTAGGGCATATCTCCAACAGTCTCCCAGTTGCACTAGAGTCAATCAAATAGACATCGAATGCCCATAGCTCTAACGTGCCCCTCATGCTTGCATTGTGGAAGCGGCTTAGTCAACGGATCTGCAACATTTGCATCCGTGTGAATTTTGCATAACTCAACATCACCATTCTTTACGATTTTTCGTATCAGGTGATATTGCCGATCTATGTGTCTGGTCTTGTGGTGATCCCTCGGCTCCTTGGCTTGTGCGATGGCACTAGAATTATCACAATAAGGGTCCAACGGTTTTACCGAGGTTGGGAAAATACCAAGATCATCCAGAAAGTTCCGGATCCAAACACCTTCCTTTAAAGCTTCACAAGCCACAATGTATTCGGCTTCTGTGGTAGAATCGGCCACCGTATCTTGCTTGGAACTCATCCAGCTCACTGCTCCTCCGTTCATGACATACACGAATTTGGATTGTGATCGACAATCATCTCTGTCGGTTTGGAAACTAGCATCGGCGTAACCCCTTACGATGAGATTTTCCTCACCTCATAAACTAGGAACATCTCTTTAGTCCTTTTCAGGTACTTTAAAATAGTCTTTAACAGTGACTCTCACCTGGGTTGGCCTGGTATCTACTTGTTAGGCTTATTGCAAAAGCAACATCAAGCCGTGTACATATCATGGCATAGATGATGGATCCAATTGCCGAGGCATATGGAATTCGACTCATCCTGCTTCGCTCATCATATGTCGAAGGACTCTGAGTCTCGCTTAGCCTTATACCATGTGAGACAGGCAAGAACCCTTTCTTGGCCTCACTCATGTTGAACCGCTTCAACACTTTATCTATGTACGTGCTTTGGCTCAAGCCGAGCAACCTCCTCGATCTATCTCTATAGATCTTGATGCCTAAAATATACACTACCTCACCAAGGTCCTTCAATGAAAACTTGCCATTCAATGATTCCTTGACCGAGTTCAACATCGAAATATCATTTCCGATCAGTAGTATGTCATCCATATACAAGATCAAAAACACAATCGAGCACCCACTTAACTGCTTGTATAAACAAGCATCCTCATCGCTTTTGATGAAACCGAGACCAGTGACGACCTCATCAAAACGAATGTTCCAACTCCGAGATGCTTGCCTCAACCCATAAATGGATTTCTTAAGCTTGCATACTTTACTAGTGCTAGTCGGATCGACAAAACCCTCAGGTTGTATCATATACACGTCCTTGGATAATTCCGTGAAGGAAAGCCGTTTTGACATCCATCTGCCATATCTCGTAATTGAAATATGCAGCTATAGTTAGTACGATCCTTACCGACTTCAGCTTCGCTACCGGTGAGTATGTCTCGTCGTAGTCAATTCCTTGAACTTGTACATAACCTTTAGCGACAAGCCGAGCTTTGTGGATCTGAACATTTCCATCCACATCGGTTTTATTCTTAAAGACCCATTTGCAGCTGTAAGTGCACCTAGTGCCACCCCTAGTTGGTTTTGGAGTATTGACGACAAACCTAGTTGAGGGACTAATGTGTTTGTGAGAATTGCAGGATAACACAGCTAGAAGTCCCTCATTGATTCGGTTTTCCCACCAGAGATGACCCCTAAAAATGTATGAAGACATTGATGTGAAAGGTGGTATATGAAGATATTCACATTCAAGACTATGACAAGAGAAGACACCGCATGAAGCCTATGGAGCTCGAAGACTTAGATCTTTCGTAGTTATTTTTCTTTTGTGTTGAGTCATAGGAACCACCGTACTGTTAAGTGGGGTCCAAGAGAACCAGTCAGAATGACTGAAGTGATGCTTAAACAAAACCTATGTCTTCGAGTGAAGACTATGAGAGCAAATCTTGTCCAGAGTCGGACAAGTCAGCTTTGCTTGTAGCCCAAGTAAAGTTGTCGTGTGAGTTTGAAATCTGACCGTTGGAACACGTGTCAGTTCCTTAGTGACCCAGGGTCATTTCGGACAAATCAGGTCGGGTTGCCCAGTGGCTATAAATAGTCCACCCCCTACAACCATAAACGGTTGGCTGCTCAGATTCAGAGTACGGCTTTTGTCGTTTGAGAGCAACCCACCTCGAAGCCTTTGAGAGAGAATTCCTTGCGAGGATAAAGCCCTAACCACCCAGAGCCAAAGAGAATTAGGCATCAGTTAAGTCTTCTTGTCTGAGTGATCTGAAGACTTATTACACTTGAGGACTGTGCATCCTCCAGCCGGTTAGGCGTCGCGTTCTGAGCATCCAAGAGACATTGTGGATTGCCGGTGAACGAAGTCTGTGAAGGTTTGGGAGTCTACCTTGAAGACTTACCAGAGTGATTGGGCGAGGTCTGTGTGACCTTAGCTCAAGGGGAATACGGTGAGGACTGGGTGTCCTGAGCTGCGTGTTCAGGACTGGGTGTCCGGGACTGTGTGTCCTTTGGTTTAAATACCTAGCCGCCCTAACCAGACGTACAGTTGTCACAGCAACTGGAACTGCTCCAACAAATCTTTGTCTTCAACGAGTCACTGGTTTCATCCTTCCCTTCTCTTTACTTACTATTACTCTGTGTGAAGTCATTGTATGTTTGCTCTATCTTTTGTCTTCATTGACTGACTCTATGATCTGTTTGGCTTCTTAATATCTTCCTGCCTGATCCTTACTACCTAGCTACTATTAGTTATTGTCCTTTCACTTCATTGAATACATGACTATGGTTTATCTAGTGTAGTCTAACTTCCGCTGCATGGTAATAGGTTTATTTCTATCGTTTGTATTCGAAACTTCCATGTTTTGAAGACTTTCATAAAAATCGCCTATTCACCCCACCTCTAGTCGATATAACGCACTTTCAATTGGTATCAGAGCAAGAAGCTCCCTTGTTCTGTGTGATTCGGTTTAACCACCTGGAGTTTTAGCTATGTCGACTGTAGGGATAATTAAAGTCTCCGCTGCGTGCCCCGTCTTCGATGGAACTGAATATCCCTACTGGAAGAATAAGATGCGCATGCATCTTGAAGTCATTGACGTCGACCTATGGTATGTCGTCAAGAACGGCGTTCCCAAGGCTCGAGAAGGTGTCACTGCTGCTGATGTCAAGAAGTTCGTTCAACTGGACTCTACTACCAAGAATATTATCTGTGGTCATCTGACCAAAGGACAGTATGGCCGTGTGAGCGCTTTGGAAACATCTAAGCTGGTCTGGGACTGGCTCTCCAAGGTCAACGAAGGCGTCTCAACCCAGAGAGATCAGAGAATCAGCGTTCTTCGCAACCTCTTCAACCGCTTCAAGCGAAATGACAATGAGAATGTCCAGCTCACATTTGACCGACTCACTGACATCACAAATGAGCTTCAAGCCCTCGGCGCCACTGAGATCACCAAGCATGAAGTTGTCAAGACACTACTGAGATCACTTGACAGTTCGTTTGACACCCTAGCCCTGATGATTCAAGAACGACCTGATTTCAAGACACTCGATCCGTCCGACATACTTGAGAGGCTCAACACACATGAGTTTCAGCTTTCTGAGAAAAGAGATATCTACGGTCCAAACTATGGGCAAACTCGTGCCCTAAAGGCAAAAGTTGTCTCCTCATCTGAAGAAGAATCTGACAGCAGTTCTGACGATCCTGATGACATTGGAAAGGAACTTGCTATGCTTGTAAAGAAGTTCCAAAGATTCACCAAGAAGAAAGGCTTCAGAAAGTCTTCACGATCAAGCTCAAGGAATGATGAAGCTTCTGCTCATGACTACAAGAAGAAAACATGTCACAAGTGCAAGAAAACTGGCCACTTCATCTCTGAGTGTCCGCAGTGGGACAATGAGAACAGAAGGAAGAAGAAGAGCAAGGAATATGACTCTGACGACAAGAAGAAGAACAAATACTCAAAGTCTTCTTCCAAGTCTTCCTCAAAGTCTTCATCACACAAGAAGAGCTCATATGGCAAGGCACGTGCGTCTGTTGGCAAGGAAATGGATTCAGAGGAGGAGTCCGCGTCTGAGGAGGCGGAGGTGGAGTCTGAGGAGGAGTCCGATTCTGGTGTTGCAAGTCTAGATACAGCATACGTTGCCAAGTCTATCTTCAACACTGAAGACAATGACTTCACCACCGACGCCGATGCAAATGACAAGGACGACTCTGCTCCTACCTACTGCTTCATGGCACGCGGTGCCAAGGTAAACACACGCACTACTCACTATCAAACATCTAGTGAAGATGACTCTGATTGTGATTCAAGACCCAGCTACAAAACACTTGCTAAAATTGCAACTGAACAACAGAAAGCCATGGAACATATTCAAAAACTGTTAGACAAAAGCGATGATCTATTGGGCGCTGAAATGACTCGATCTGAATCCTTAATTGAAGACATAAAAAATCTTCATGTTAAGTATGAGGAACTTGAAAGTCGTCATGAAACGCTCTCAACAACTCAGGAAAAGCTTTCCTCTGATTATCTTCAAAGGAAGCAAGATCTTGAGAAATTGAGAGCGGCTCATGAAGATCTTCAAAAGGAAAATGAGTCACTTCGCGCCGAACAAATCAGTTCCGCTCAGGAAGGATTTGAACCACCATGTCTTAAATGCATTGAGCGTGATAATGCTGCTTCTGTTGCTGAATGTTCTACTGCTGCTACTGTTGCAATATCTTCAACTGTTGATGTGGTAACTAACCCCTCTACTGAGGATACTACTGCGATTGCTGATGAGAATGCTAGGTTGAAGACATTGCTTGAAACAAGGATGTACAAAAGTCTTAAAGGGCATCAGACACTATGTGATGTCCTCAAAAGGCAGATTCTGAACCGAAACCCGAGGAAAGAGGGTGTTGGGTTCGTAAGGAAAATGAATGCTGATGGCTCTTACTGGAAACCCGAGAAGTATCCCAAAACCACATGGGTTGCTGCAAAGGAACCTTCAGCAGATCCATCCAGTCTATCTGGCTTCACTTGTGCTAACCCCATTGTCATTGATGAATCCTTTCATGCAAACTATAAACTATTTAAGAATCAGAATGGTGAAGTGTTTGCCAGGTACATTGGTACTAACTGCAGGAATTGACCGCCTATGAAGAAGATCTGGGTGCCCAAAAGGTGTTTGGACAATCTTCCTGTGAATGTCATCATGACACCACAGATGAAGAAGACAAACCCCAGACCACAGGCTTCATATGGCCCAAAGGCTTCATACAGACAGAGGACTCACCTGAGTCGCACTAATGCAAATGTTTTGCAGGGAAACCATACTCAGGCCTATGAATATGAGCGCGGTTCATCGAACCGCCATGTTCATAAGACCAAAAACTATTCTGCTTATTCTTATGAGTATTATTGTCCACCTGCATGACTTTTTGCTAGAGCCCCAAAGCCAAAGTTTTCAGACGCTGCACTTAGACTTATCGCTTCTAAGCCACCCTTGAAGATGTGGGTGGTTAAGAAGGCTTAACTCTCTTTTGCAGGGAAAGGTCTCCGGCAGAAAACCAAAATCTTCTGACGCTATCGCTGGGGACCTTAAACATCTTGTAGGGCGCCTGATCAAATGCCTGAATGGTCTTACTATGTACTTCATTCCTGAATCGCTTGCTACTCTCCCTATCAGTCCTAATATGGATCTAAGCTTTCATAACCCACTGGTTCGTCAAATGTTTTTGCTTCACAACTCTCTTCGTGAAGCCTATCCCCCTAACTGCACTGTAGGGTATGACACCAGCGTCCACAGAATGGATTATTGATAGTGGGTGTACAAATCACATGACTGGCAAAAGAA
This sequence comes from Triticum urartu, assembly GCF_003073215.2. NCBI lineage: Eukaryota > Viridiplantae > Streptophyta > Magnoliopsida > Poales > Poaceae > Triticum > Triticum urartu. The sequence goes on from NC_053028.1 coordinate 614,455,423, forward strand.
GCCTTCTGATGGACTCAACCTTACGTCCTTCCGACAAGAGCCACATCACATTTGCTGACACTGGTAAAAGTAAGGTATTGGGTCTAGGTAGAGTTGCAATCTCAAAGGATCAACACATGGATAAAGTCATGCTTGTTGAATCCCTTGGCTTCAACTTAATGTCTGTCTCAATGCTGTGCGATTTGAACATGATCGTAATATTTGGAAAATACCGTTGCCTTGTTCTAATGGAATCTGACAAGTCTCTAGTGTTTGAAGGGTATCGGAAAGACGATCTGTACGTGGTAGATTTCTCAGCAGGACCACAGCTTGCCGTATGTCTTCTAGCAAAAGCTTCAGAATGCTGGCTCTGGCATCGGAGGCTTGGGCATGCTGGCATGAGGAACCTCCACACCCTTGCAAAGAAGAAGCATGTCATAGGCATCGAGGGTGTCAATTTCAAGAAAGATCACTTATGCGGTGCCTGTGAAGCAGGAAAGATGACGAGGGCCAAGCATCCCTCGAAGACAATCATGACTACTACTCGACCCTTTGAGCTGCTTCACATGGATCTTTTCGGTCCCACTCATTACTCAACTCTTACTACTAATGCTTGTCTCTATGGCTTCGTCATTGTTGATGATTATTCTAGATACACTTGGGTGCATATAATCCTTTACAAGACTGAAGTGCAGGATGTCTTCAGACACTTCGCTAATCGAGCAATGAACAACTATGGCGCCAAGATAAAGCACATCAGAAGTGACAATGGCACTGAATTCAAGAACACTGGCCTTGATACATATCTTGATACCTTGGGCATCACACATGAATTCTCAGCCCCGTACACGCCACAGCAGAATGGCGTCGTCGAATGCAAGAACAGAACACTCATTGAGATGGCCAGAACAATGCTAGATGAATACAAGACTCTAAGAAAATTCTGTCCTGAAGCCATTGATACTGCATGCCATACAATCAATTGTGTTTATCTTCACAAGCTTCTGAACAAGACATCGTATGAGCTCCTCACTGGCAAGAAGCCAAATGTCAGTTACTTCAGAGTATTTGGCGCAAGGTGCTGGATCAAGGACCCACATCACACTTCAAAGTTTGCCCCAAAAGCACATGAGGGTTTTATGATTGGATATGGAAAGGATTCGCACTCCTACAAAGTCTTCAACCTCTTTCATTATAAAGTGGTTGAAACCGTGGATGTGTGGTTCAATGAGACTAACGGTTCACAAAGAGAGCACCTGCCAAATGTGCTAGATGAAGTTCCATCCAGTGAATCAATCAAGCTAATGGGAACTGGAGAAATCATACCTTCTGAAGCTCATCCTGAAGAGGAACTCATCATCTCCGCACTAGATCAACCTGAAGATAATGCTCAACCTGAAGACAATCCCTCCAACAACGACCATGATCAGCAAGAGCAAAGTCTTCGCCCTGTACATCCTCGTGTTGCCAATGAAGTGCAGATTGAGAGAATAATTGACAGCATCAATGCACCTGGTCTGCTCACTCGATCAAGGGCAACCCAGTTGGCAAATTTCTGTGGGCACTTCGCATTCGTCTCAATAACAGAACCCAAGAAAGTGGAAGAAGCCTTCATGGAACCTGAATGGATTCAAGCTATGCAAGAAGAGCTTCAACAGTTTGAGCTGAATAATGTATGGGAACTGGTTAAGCGTCCTGATCCTCGGAAGCACAACATAATAGGCACAAAATGGATATACCGCAACAAGCAAGATGAGCATGCTCAAGTTGTCAGAAACAAAGCTCGTCTAGTTGCTCAAGGATATACTCAAGTGGAAGGCATTGACTTCGATGAAACATTTGCTCCTGTGGCTAGACTTGAAGCCATACGCATACTGCTGGCCTATGCAAATCATCACAACATACTTCTTTATCAAATGGATGTGAAGAGCGCCTTTCTCAATGGAAAGATTGAAGAAGAAGTGTATGTTGCACAACCACCTGGCTTTGAAGATCCAAAACATCCTGATATGGTATACAAGCTCAACAAGGAACTGTATGGCCTCAAACAAGCCCCTCGGGCCTGGTATGACACACTCAAATACTTCCTGAAGAGCAAAGGCTTCATACCTGGTTCCCTCGAACCCACTCTCTTCACGAAGACATATGATGGTGAACTGTTTGTGTGCCAAATATATGTGGATGACATTATCTTCGGCTGCACCAATCAGAAGTACAGTGAAGAGTTTGGATATATGATGCAAGAGCAATATCAGATGTCCATGATGGGAGAGCTGAAGTTTTTCCTCGGTCTTCAAATACGACAGCAACGCAACGGCATCTTCATATCTCAAGAGAAGTATCTCAAAGATTGCCTTAAGAAGATCGGTATGCAAGACTGCAAAGGGTTCAGGACGCCAATGCCAGCCAAGCATCATCTGGGTCCTGACGACAATGGTAAAGAGTTCGATCAAAAGGTATACCGCTCCATGATTGGTTCTTTGCTTTATCTATGTGCATCTAGGCCAGATATTATGCTTAGTGTTTGCATGTATGCTCGATTTCAAGCGGCACCAAAGGAGTCGCATCACTTAGCTGTGAAGCGAATTCTTCGATATTTGGCTCACACCCCAACTCTAGGATTATGGTATCCAACGGGCTCAGAGTTTGATCTGGTTGGATTCTCGGATGCTGATTATGCTGGTGAAAAGGTGGATCGCAAGTCTACATCAGGCACATGTCATTTTCTGGGACGATCACTTGTATGTTGGTCTTCAAAGAAGCAGAACTGTGTATCTCTGTCCACTGCTGAATCTGAATACATTGCTGCTGGATCTTGCTGCGCTCAGCTTCTGTGGATGAAGCAAACCCTCAAGGACTATGGCATTCATCTGAAGCAAGTGCCACTCTACTGTGACAATGAAAGCGCCATCAAGATTGCCAACAACCCTGTTCAGCACTCGAAGACAAAGCACATTGAAATTCGTCATCACTTTCTCAGAGATCATGTTGTGAAGGAAGATATTGATATCATACACGTCAACACTGAAGAGCAATTGGCAGATATCTTCACCAAGCCCTTGGATGAGAAGAGATTTTGCAAGTTACGGTGTGAGCTAAATATCGTGGAATCCTCAAATGTCCTGTGATCAGGCACACATCCAAACCCTTATGTGAAGGAAATATGCCCTAGAGGCAATAATAAAGTTATTATTTATTTCCTTATATCATGATAAATGTTTATTATTCATGTTAGAATTGTATTAACCGGAAACATAATACATGTGTGAATACATAGACAAACAGAGCGTCACTAGTATGCCTCTACTTGACTAGCCCGTTAATCAAAGATGGTTATGTTTCCTAACCATAGACAAAGGAGTTGTTATTTGATTAACGGGATCACATCATTAGTTGAATGATCTGATTGACATGACCCATTCCATTAGCTTAGCACCCGATCATTTAGTATGTTGCTATTGCTTCCTTCATGACTTATACATGTTCCTATGACTATGATATTATGCAACTCCCGTTTACCGGAGGAACACTTTGGGTGCTACCAAACGTCACAACGTAACTGGGTGATTATAAAGGAGCACTACAGGTGTCTCCAAAGGTACATGTTGGGTTGGCGTATTTTGAGATTAGGATTTGTCACTCCGATTGTCGGAGAGGTATCTCTGGGCCCGCTCGGTAATGCACATCACATAAGCCTTGCAAGCATTACAACTAATATGTTAGTTGTGAGATGATGTATTACGGAACGAGTAAAGAGACTTGCCGGTAACGAGATTGAACTAGGTATTGGATACCGACGATCGAATCTCGGGCAAGTAACATACCGATGACAAAGGGAACAACGTATGTTGTTATGAGGTCTGACCGATAAAGATCTTCGTAGAATATGTAGGAGCCAATATGGGCATCCAGGTCCCGCTATTGGTTATTGACCGGAGATTTGTCTCAGTCATGTCTGCATTGTGCTCAAACCGTAGGGTCCGCACGCTTAACGTTACGATGACAGTTATTATGAGTTTATGCATTTTGATGTACCGAAGTTTGTTCGGAGTCCCGGATGTGATCATGGACATGACGAGGAGTCTCGAAATGGTCGAGACATAAAGATTGATATATTGGACGGCTATATTCGGACACCGGAAGTGTTCTGGGTGATTTCGGATAAAACCGGAGTGCCGGAGGGGTTACCGGAACCCCCCGGGGAAGTAATGGGCCTTATTGGGCCTGAGGGGAGAGAGAGGGCAGCAGCCCAGGAGGTGGCGCGCCCCCTCCCCATGGGGAGTCCGAATTGGAGTAGGGAGGGGGGGCGCGGACCCTCTTTCCCTCTTTCCCTCTCCCTCTCCCTCTCTTTCCTTCCCCCTTAAGTTTCCTAATTGGATTAGGAAAGGGGAGTCCTACTCCCACTAGGAGGAGGACTCCCCCTCCCCTTGGCGCGCCCCATAGGGCCGGCTGGCCTCCCCCTTGCTCCTTTATATACGGGGCAGGGGGGCACCCTAGAACACACAAGTTGATCCTCGTGATCGTTCCTTAGCCGTGTGCGGTGCCCCCTGCCACCATATTCCACCTCGATCATATCGTTGTAGTGCTTAGGCGAAGCCCTGCGTCGGTAGAACATCATCATCGTCACCACGCCGTCGTGCTGACGGAACTCATCCCCGAAGCTTTGCTGGATCGGAGCCCAGGGAGCGTCATCGAGCTGTACGTGTGCTAAGAACTCAGAGGTGCCGGAGTAACGGTGCTTGGATCGGTCGGATCGGGAAGACATACGACTACTTCCTCTACGTTGTGTCAACGCTTCCGTTGCGATCTACAAGGGTACATAGATCATACTCTCCCCTCTCGTTGCTATGCATCACCATGATCTTGCGTGTGCGTAGGAAATTTTTTGAAATTACTACGTTCCCCAACAGTGGCATCCGAGCCTAGGTTTTATATGTTGATGTTATATGCACGAGTAGAACACAAGTGAGTTGTGGGCGATATAAGTCATACTGCTTACCAGCATGTCATACTTTGGTTCGGAGGTATTGTTGGACGAGACGACCCGGACCGACATTACGTGTATGCTTACGCGAGACCGGTTCTCCCGACGTGCTTTGCACATAGGTGGCTTGCGGGCGACAGTCTCTCCAACTTTAGTTGAACCGAGTGTGGCTACGCTCGGTCCTTGCGAAGGTTAAAACAACACCAACTTGGCAAACTATCATTGTGGTTTTGATGCGTAGGTAAGATTGGTTCTTGCTTAAGCCCATAGCAGCCACGTAAAACTTGCAACAACAAAGTAGAGGACGTCTAACTTGTTTTTGCAGGGCATGTTGTGATGTGATATGGTCAAGACATGATGCTAAATTTTATTGTATGAGATGATCATGTTTTGTAACCAAGTTATCGGCAACTGGCAGGAGCCATATGGTTGTCGCTTTATTGTATGCAATGCAATCGCGATGTAATGCTTTACTTTATCACTAAGCGGTAGCGATAGTCGTAGAAGCATAAGATTGGCGAGACGACAACGATGCTACGATGGAGATCAAGGTGTCGCGCCGGTGACGATGGTGATCACGACGATGCTTTGAAGATGGAGATCACAAGCACAAGATGATGATGGCCATATCATATCACTTATATTAATTGCATGTGATGTTTATCCTTTATGCATCTTATCTTGCTTTGATTGACAGTAGCATTATAAGATGATCTCTCACTAATTATCAAGAAGTGTTCTCCCTAAGTATGCACCATTGCGAAATTTCTTCGTGATGAGACACCACGTGATGATCGGGTGTGATAGGCTCTACGTTCAAATACAACGGGTGCAAAACAGTTGCGCACGCGGAATACTCAGGTTATACTTGACGAGCCAAGCATATACAGATATGGCCTCGGAACACAGAGACCAAAAGGTCGAGCGTGAATCATATAGTAGATATGATCAACATAGTTATGTTCACCGATGAAACTACTCCATCTCACGTGATGATCGGACATGGTTTAGTTGATTTGGATCACGTGATCACTTAGAAGATTAGAGGGATGTCTATCTAAGTGGGAGTTCTTAAGTAATATGATTAATTGAACTTAAATTTATCATGAAATTAGTCCCTGATAGTATCTTGCTTGTTTATGTTGATTGTAGATAGATGGCTCGTGCTATTGTTCCGTTGAATTTTAATGCGTTCCTTGAGAAAGCAAAGTTGAAAGATGATGGTAGCAATTACACGGACTGGGTCCGTAACTTGAGGATTATCCTCATTGCTGCACAGAAGAATTACGTCCTGGAAGCACCGCTGGGTGCCAGGCCTGCTGCTGGAGCAACACCGGATGTTATGAACGTCTGGCAGAGCAAAGCTGATGACTACTCGATAGTTCAGTGTGCCATGCTTTACGGCTTAGAATCGGGACTTCAACGACGTTTTGAACGTCATGGAGCATATGAGATGTTCCAGGAGTTGAAGTTAATATTTCAAGCAAATGCCCGGATTGAGAGATATGAAGTCTCCAATAAGTTCTATAGCTGCAAGATGGAGGAGAACAGTTCTATCAGTGAGCATATACTCAAAATGTCTGGGTATAATAATCACTTGATTCAATTGGGAGTTAATCTTCCAGATGATTGCGTCATTGACAGAATTCTCCAATCACTGCCACCAAGCTACAAGAGCTTCGTGATGAACTATAATATGCAAGGGATGAATAAGACTATTCCCGAGCTCTTCGCGATGCTGAAAGCTGTGGAGGTAGAAATCAAAAAGGAGCATCAAGTGTTGATGGTCAACAAGACCACTAGTTTCAAGAAAAAGGGCAAAGGGAAGAAGAAGGGGAACTTCAAGAAGAACGGCAAACAAGTTGCTGCTCAAGAGAAGAAACCCAAGTCTGGACCTAAGCCTGAAACTGAGTGCTTGTACTGCAAGCATACTGGTCACTGGAAGCGGAACTGCCCCAAGTATTTGGCGGATAAGAAGGATGGCAAGGTGAACAAAGGTATATGCGATATACATGTTATTGATGTGTACCTTACTAATGCTCGCAGTAGCACCTGGGTATTTGATACTGGTTCTATTGCTAATATTTGCAACTCGAAACAGGGACTACGGATTAAGCGAAGATTGGCTAAGGACGAGGTGACGATGCGCGTGGGAAACGGTTCCAAAGTCGATGTGATCGCGGTCGGCACGCTACCTCTACATCTACCTTCGGGATTAATATTAGACCTAAATAATTGTTATTTGGTGCCAGCGTTGAGCATGAACATTATATCTGGATCTTGTTTAATGCGAGACGGTTATTCATTTAAATCAGAGAATAATAGTTGTTCTATTTATATGAGTAATATCTTTTATGGTCATGCACCCTTGCGGAGTGGTCTATTCTTATTGAATCTTGATAGTAGTAATACACATATTCATAGTGTTGAAACCAAAAGATGCAGAGTTGATAATGATAGTGCAACTTATTTGTGGCACTGCCGTTTAGGTCATATCGGTGTAAAGCGCATGAAGAAACTCCATACTGATGGGCTTTTGGAACCTCTTGATTATGAATCACTTGGTACTTGCGAACCGTGCCTCATGGGCAAGATGACTAAAACACCGTTCTCCGGTACTATGGACAGAGCAACAGATTTGTTGGAAATCATACATACAGATGTATGTGGTCCGATGAATATTGAGGCTCGTGGCGGATATCGTTATTTTCTCACCTTCACAGATGATTTAAGCAGATATGAGTATATCTGAACATTTGAAAAGTTCAAAGAATTTTAGAGTGAAGTTGAAAATCATCGTAACAAGAAAATAAAGTTTCTACGATCTGATCGTGGAGGAGAATATTCGAGTTACGAGTTTGGTGTACATTAAAATTGTGGAATAGTTTCGCAACTCACGCCACCCAGAACACCACAACGTAATGGTGTGTCCGAATGTCGTAATCGTACTTTACTAGATATGGTGCGATCTATGATGTCTCTTACTGATTTACCGCTATCGTTTTGGGGATACGCTCTAGAGACGACCACATTCACGTTAAATAGGGCACCATCAAAATCCGTTGAGACGACGCCTTATGAACTGTGGTTTGGCAAGAAACCAAAGTTGTCGTTTCTGAAAGTTTGGGGCTGCAATGCTTATGTGAAAAAGCTTCAACCTGATAAGCTCGAACCCAAATCGGAGAAATGAGTCTTCATAGGATATCCAAAGGAAACTATTGGATACACCTTCTATCACAGATCCGAAGGCAAGACTTTTGTTGCTAAATTCGGGAACTTTCTGGAGAAGGAGTTTCTCTCGAAAGAAGTAAGTGGGAGGAAAGTAGAACTTGACGAGGTAAATGTACCTGCTCCCTTATTGGAAAGTAGTACATCACAGAAAACTGTTTCAGTGACACCTACACCAGTTAGTGAGGAAGCTAATGATGATGATCATGAAACTTCAGATCAAGATACTACTGAACCTCGTAGATCAACCAGAGTGAGATCCGCGCCAGAGTGGTACGGTAATCCTGTTCTGGAAGTCATGATACTAGATCATGATGAACCTACGAACTATGAAGAAGTGATGGTGAGCCCAGATTCCGCAAAATGGCTTGAAGCCATGAAATCTGAGATGGGATCCATGTATGAGAACAAAGTATGGACTTTGGTTGACTTGCCCGCTGATCGGAAAGCAATTGAGAATAAATGGATCTTCAAGAAGAAGACTGACGCTGACGGTAATATTACTGTCTACAAAGCTCGACTTGTCGCAAAAGGTTTTCGGCAAGTTCAAGGGATTGACTACGATGAGACATTCTCACCCGTAGCGATGCTTAAGTCTGTCCGAATCATGTTAGCAATAGCCGCATTTTATGATTATGAAATTTGGCAGATGGATGTCAAAACTGCATTCCTGAATGGATTTCTGGAAGAAGAGTTGTATATGATGCAACCAGAAGGTTTTGTCGATCCAAAGGGAGCTAACAAAGTGTGCAAGCTCCAGCGATCCATTTATGGACTGGTGCAAGCCTCTCGGAGTTGGAATAAATGCTTTGATAGTGTGATCAAAGCATTTGGTTTTATACAGACTTTTGGAGAAGCCTGTATTTACAAGAAAGTGAGTGGGAGCTCTGTAGCATTTCTGATATTATATGTGGATGACATATTACTGATTAGAAATGATATAGAATTTCTGGATAGCATAAAGGGATACTTGAATAAGAGTTTTTCAATGAAAGACCTCGGTGAAGCTGCTTACATATTAGGCATTAAGATCTATAGAGATAGATCAAGACGCTTAATTGGACTTTCACAAAGCACATACCTTGACAAAATTTTGAAGAAGTTCAAAATGGATCAAGCAAAGAAAGGATTCTTGCCTGTATTGCAAGGTGTGAAGTTGAGTAAGACTCAAAGCCCGACCACTACAGAAGATAGAGAGAAAATGAAAGATGTTCCCTATGCTTCAGCCATAGGCTCTATCATGTATGCAATGCTGTGTACCAGACCTGATGTGTGCCTTGCTATAAGTCTGGCAGGGAGGTACCAAAGTAATCTAGGAGTGGATCACTGGACAGCGGTCAAGAACATCCTGAAATACCTGAAAAGGACTAAGGATATGTTTCTCATATATGGAGGTGACAAAGAGCTCATCGTAAAAGGTTATGTTGATGCAAGCTTTGACACTGATCTGGACGATTCTAAATCGCAAACCAGATACGTGTTTACATTAAATGGTGGAGCTGTCAGTTGGTGCAGTTCTAAACAAAGCGTCATAGCGGGATCTACATGTGAAGCGGAGTACATAGCTGCTTCGGAAGCAGCAAATGAAGGAGTCTGGATGAAGGAGTTCATATCCGATCTAGGTGTCATACCTAGTGCATCGGGTCCAATGAAAATCTTTTGTGACAATACTGGTGCAATTGCCTTGGCAAAGGAATCCAGATTTCACAAGAGAACCAAGCACATCAAGAGACGCTTCAATTCCATCCGGGATCTAGTCCAGGTGGGAGACATAGAGATTTGCAAGATACATACGGATCTGAATGTTGCAGACCCGTTGACTAAGCCTCTTCCACGAGCAAAACATGATCAGCACCAAGACTCCATGGGTGTTAGAATCATTACTATGTAATATAGATTATTGACTCTAGTGCAAGTGGGAGACTGAAGGAAATATGCCCTAGAGGCAATAATAAAGTTATTATTTATTTCCTTATATCCATATAAATGTTTATTATTCATGCTAGAATTGTATTAACCGGAAACATAATACATGTGTGAATACATAGACAAACAGAGCGTCACTAGTATGCCTCTACTTGACTAGCTCGTTAATCAAAGATGGTTATGTTTCCTAACCATAGACAAAGGAGTTGTTATTTGATTAACGGGATCACATCATTAGTTGAATGATCTGATTGACATGACCCATTCCATTAGCTTAGCACCCGATCGTTTAGTATGTTGCTATTGCTTCCTTCATGACTTATACATGTTCCTATGACTATGAGATTATGCAACTCCCGTTTACCGGAGGAACACTTTGGGTGCTACCAAACGTCACAACGTAACTGGGTGATTATAAAGGAGCACTACAGGTGTCTCCAAAGGTACATGTTGGGTTGGCGTATTTCGAGATTAGGATTTGTCACTCTGATTGTCGGAGATGTATCTCTGGGCCCTCTCGGTATGCACATCACATAAGCCTTGCAAGCATTACAACTAATATGTTAGTTGTGAGATGATGTATTACGGAACGAGTAAAGAGACTTGCCGGTAACGAGATTGAACTAGGTATTGGATACCGACGATCGAATCTCGGGCAAGTAACATACCGATGACAAAGGGAACAACGTATGTTGTTATGCGGTCTGACCGATAAAGATCTTCGTAGAATATGTAGGAGCAAATATGGGCATCCAGGTCCCGCTATTGGTTATTTACTGGAGATTTGTCTCAGTCATGTCTGCATTGTTCTCGAACCGTAGGGTCCGCACGCTTAACGTTATGATGACAATTATTATGAGTTTATGCATTTTGATGTACCGAAGTTTGTTCAGAGTCCCGGATTTGATCATGGACATGACGAGGAGTCTCGAAATGGTCGAGACATAAAGATTGATATATTGGACGGCTATATTCGGACACCGGAAGTGTTCCGGGTGATTTCGGATAAAACCGGAGTGCCGGAGGGGTTACCGGAACCCCCCGGGGAAGTAATGGGCCTTATTGGGCCTGAGGGGAGAGAGAGGGCAGCAGCCCAGGAGGTGGCACGCCCCCTCCCCATGGGGAGTCCTAATTGGACTAGGGAGGGGGGGTGAGGCCCCTCTTTCCCTCTCCCTCTCCCTCTCTTTCCTTCCCCCTTAAGTTTCCTAATTGGATTAGGAAAGGGGAGTCCTACTCCCACTAGGAGGAGGACTCCCCCTCCCCTTGGCGCGCCCCATAGGGCCGGCCAGCCTCCCCCTTGCTCCTTTATATACGGGGGCAGGGGGCACCCTAGAACACACAAGTTGATCCTCGTGATCGTTCCTTAGCCGTGTGCGGTGCCCCCTGCCACCATATTCCACCTCGATCATATCGTTGTAGTGCTTAGGCGAAGCCCTGCGTCGGTAGAACATCATCATCGTCACAACGCCGTCGTGCTGACGGAACTCATCCCCGAAGCTTTGCTGGATCGGAGCCCAGGGAGCGTCATCGAGCTGTACGTGTGCTAAGAACTCGGAGGTGCCGGAGTAACGGTGCTTGGATCGGTCGGATCGGGAAGACGTACGACTACTTCCTCTACATTGTGTCAATGCTTCCGTTGCGATCTACAAGGGTACGTAGATCATACTCTCCCCTCTCGTTGCTATGCATCACCATGATCTTGCGTGTGCGTAGGAATTTTTTTGAAATTACTACGTTCCCCAACATTATGCATATTGATGACTTAGATGTGCAACACACGAAGTAAAGTATATCTTCAATCAATGAAGACATACATTCTAAGTGTGAATACATTAATGTGGAATTTGACTTCGGAGCGCCACGATAATTGTGCGCCGTGTCTGGGTCTAATACTTCCTATACGGTGGGTAACGCCACCACCAAATGTTCTATTTGAAGTGTTTCACTCATGGCGTTACCTTGCTATGTCTTCACATTTGGTTTGGTTTCAATCTCAACATGTTTTCATGATTATCTTCACTATGTTGATTATATATATACTAGTGTTCTGTCCTCTACAGCATTCACTTATAGCTATGTCTTCTTGTTGAATCTTTTGATCTAAGTGAATGTGATCGGACCCTAACCTCTCTGTGCTCTCTATCTCAAACTCTATCTCTCCAAATCATATGCATTCTATTGAAACTGTCGAATGTCTTCTCTGCGTCCTTGTCAGCAGAAGATACAGACAAACATTAAGTCCATTTTCAATGCTCATTCCTCCACATGAAACCCGGAGAAGTAGGAATGACCACCCGACAATCTAGGCGTGCGTGAGACGTGGAACAAACCCCAATATACTGCATGATGGCCACATGTTCCTCAGATGTGAATCGCCAGGGGCACCTGTGTAATAATGCAATGTCGCCCCTGTACCTATAAATACACCCTTCACAGAGGTCATTATCTCTTCTTCCACTCTCGCACGAAGCCTAGCGCCACCGCTAGCCCTCGACGACGCCGGCGACGAAGCGCTTCACTACCGCAACCTCTCCGACGCCGTCTTCACGCTGACCGCGGACATCTTCCTCTCCGCCGTCGCCGTAGGTGTCCTCCGTCGCCAAGTTAGGGCACGGAAGATCGAACTGCTCGGCCTCCTCTTCCACTCTGTCTAGCAGTTCCCAGTGTGGTAAATAAAACTTCTTTTTACGGCCCCTTTTGATCCTATGGCTTTGTCACTTTCTACCATAAGAAGTTTCTATTCACACAAGTTGAATCTCTTTCCTACTGCATCTCATAACATGCCTAGTATATTCACTTATGCTTCACAAGTAGTTAGATTCCTCACTTGTACTGATCTCTAGATTCGTACAAATCTGGAACCAACTCCTTATCTATGAGTGAATGTCTTCGCACGATAAGGTCAATGTCTTCTAAACTGATTTATCTTCAAAATCTTCTGAGAATGCATATGACCTCTTCCCCTTCCCTCTCACCTTAATGCTGTCACAGGTACATGTCCGTGGGAGAATCCCTTGGTTCTCATAGCCTGCATTCATTTCCAGAATTCTTACAACATCATATAAATTCTCCCGAAGCCAGTTCCTGTTTGTCCAGCAAGCGAAAACCTTTGAAGCCTTTGAACGTTTTGAAGCCTTTCAGTTTGAAGTTCATGGATGCAGAGAAATCAGTAAGGAAGGGTGGCAGACAGCGTCGTGGGGGGACATCAAGAGATTTGCCTGATGACCTCTCAGAGCTTTACAAGACAGATCCTGAAGAGGATTATAATCAGCGCAAGACCCGAATCCAATGGATTCGAAGATATTGGGCAGAACAATGGTTTAAATACCGGTTTGTGTCCCAGGAATATGCTGAGAAAAATGCCATCAAGAGACCATGGGGAGACATCCTATACAAGAATCTTCAACCCAGGTCCAGAGAAGAAGCCATTGAACTCTTCTATCCCTGCATGGTCCGTGGGCCACAGCCTGTAGATGCACACCCATCGTCACTACTATGGTGCCGTGACGACAATATGTTCAAGCGCAACTTCCAGTTTGCCAAGAACTCAGCAAAGCAGAACAAGAAGTTTTTTGGATTAGACTTCAACCCTGGTCCTTCCGCTCCAAGGGCTGACGGCACACGCGATGCAGAACCCAATGTCGTTGGTCTTTTCTACAACCTTGCAGGACTCATCACCCATATCTTGGTTCAAGCGACAGCCGTGAATGAGCCTGCAGCTGACGCTGAATCAGATGAAGCGCCTGCAGCGCCAACGCCAGAGAAGTTGAAGAAGCCCAAATCTTCAAAGCCTGCCCCTTCACCAAAAATCTCAAGGGCGAAGCCACTGGCAACTGCACCTCCTGAAGACAGTGTGCAGTCCGAAGATTTATCACACATCTCCAAGCCCGAGATGGCCAAGATGCCTCTGCCACACACCGGCCAAGAGCTAACACCTGCTGCCATTCTGCACAATGATGACATTGATCTGTCAAGTGATGAAGATCTTGCAGATGACGCTCTTGAGCAACTCATCAAGAGCAAAGAACAAGCCGAAATCTTCAATGATCTGCCTCTCTTTGATGTAACCATCATCCACAACTTCATTGACGAGTGGTTTGACACGCCAAACATCAGCTTTGATGATCTGCAGCTACCCATTGGCCTCAGTGTCGCCTTCCAAGGCGCCATTGCTTCAGAGCTAGCCATCGCCCAGCGCGTTGTTGAACTAAAGTAGAAGATTGACTATGAAAAGGCTCAGTTCAAGAAGCATATGGCCAAGCTCAGTGTGCAAGAAGTGAAGAACTTCAAGATCATGATGCACGAGCTCAAGGAAGACTTTCTAAAGAAACGTGCAGAAGCTCAGGGTTCGCGTGAGCGCATGAAGGCTCTGGCTGACAGATGTGTGCAAGCCTACAATGAGGCTGAGAAGCGCAAGGCCCTTGGGCATCCTGGCATTGACCCCAGGATGGCCGCAAAGAAGAAGAAGAAGCCTACTACGGCTGAACCCGACGCACCAAGGCAGGAAGCAGTTCCGATTGTCTTCCCAACTAGACTGACTGGCTCGAAGCCAAAAAGCCGGTTAACCGCTTCAGAGCTCAAGAAGACAAGGACTGCTGAGACTAAAGCCAGGAAGAGGAAACATCCTGAAACCTCTCCTACTGCCCCCTCCAAGAAGAAACGAAAGACCAAGAAGGAACGGGCTGCTCCCACAGAGCCTTTGATAGATGAACCTATTTCAATGGTTTATCCTAAAGCTGAACGCCAACTGACAATCCATGAGCCTGCTTCCACAGAGGCTCCTGAAGCTAAAGACTGCCAGCGGCTGATCCCATCACTGCTGAAGACATTGGTCAACATGACCATGTAGAAGATGGTGCAGTTCTTCCTCAGCTTGAAAATAGCGAACTCATCAGCATTGGTCGTCCGCTGACGCCAATGGCACAGGATGCTTCATGGGCGGATCGCCCACAAGAGGAAGAAGACTATGAGGCCCAGCCCACTCCAGCTCCACAGGCGTCGCCCGCGTTGCGCAGGCTTCGCAAAGGTCCAAGGCCTCAAGTCTCTGCTGAAGACAATCCGGCTGCATCAGCCACGGAAGAAGAAGTTCCACAAGCTGCTACTCCCCTGCCCCACCAAGAAGCGGTTCTCGAGGAGAACGTGATCGTGACCGACCCTCCAGCTCGTCAAGTGGAGGTTGAAAATCTAGAGTCTGCCACCACCAACACCACTGAAGCCACTGACGCCGTCATGGCTGAAGCTAATGTGGAGCCCTCACCCCCAATAGCACCAGAAGTCAGCGAAGCCACTGATCCTGCTGCTTCTGTTCCTGCGTCTGCTGCCGATCCCCAATTCGACTATCATGTTGAGCACATGCCTCAGGTCCAAAAGCCAATCCCAAGATTGCCCAAGTTCCCAAGTCCTGCATCAGCACTTGGCTCCTTCAACATCAATGGCTTCAGAGTAGACAACACATTCTTCAATAGCTCCAGGAACCCCTACTCCAGGGAAAGAATATCATCTGATCGGTTCTGGAGCTATCAGCAGCGAAGCTATTACTCATGCATTCTTTACAACCAAGGTCGCATCTTCCCACACAAGCGCCTTGACATTGAAGCTATAGCTGGTCTGCCCTGTCTGGAAGAAGCTTTGGATTGCTTCAAGGAAGTTGGGCTGCTGCCATTCGTCACTGACCAAGAGCATTGGAATGAAGAGTTGCTGCTCCAGTTCTATGCCACACTTCACATCCGCGGGTATAACAGAGATCCAAAGACTTGGGTCCTGGAGTGGATGACTGGAAACGTTCATCACAAAGCCAAAGCCTTTGACATCATTGAGCTCACTGGCTTGCCCACTCCTGGCGATCTCTATGAGCATGGCTGTCAGCTTCACAGTGAAGCTGTTGAGAGCATCTTTCAGAAGACTGAACCCAATATGAGTCAGATGCTCAGTATGATGAAGCCATTGCCCCAAGATGCTGCTTATCCCATGGTGTTCTTTGTTGAAGACCTTGAATATCTGCCAAGGACCATTTATCATATCATAAGGCGAACTCTCTGGCCAATCAAAGGACATTCTCCCCGTGCCCAGCTGGAAGGTGCAATGAAGACTTTGGTCTTCTATATTCTTCATGGAAAATGCTTCAATACACAGGATTTCTTCATTCGCCAACTTGCTGCATCTGGCTCTGATCTGTTCGGGTTGAAGTTCTATGCCCCTTGGGTGATGCGGCTGATCAAACTTCACTCTGCTATCTCATATCAGCCATCTGCCCGCAATCATCGGATCTTTTTGCCTGATGTGGATATGTCTATTGAAGCCATATAT
The DNA here is from genome assembly GCF_003073215.2 of Triticum urartu. Taxonomy (NCBI): domain Eukaryota; kingdom Viridiplantae; phylum Streptophyta; class Magnoliopsida; order Poales; family Poaceae; genus Triticum; species Triticum urartu. Next base: position 614,471,846 of record NC_053028.1, read on the forward strand.
CCTGAGCCTGCCAAGGAACCTCTAAGTCTTTAGAATGCAGAGCATCAAAGTTTCTCTTAGAACGTTGAAGGCGTTGAAGCAGTAACACGTGTGTATCCTTTGGCTGGCACTACCCGTGCACCGCATCCTGCTCTTACTGAAGCCACTTATAGCACCATTGCTCAACGACCCAAGAAGCGCACTCGTGTCCTCAATGACTGAGAGCTTCTGGTGGCCCTTCATCAGAAACAGGATAGGCATCATGACTGGCTAAAGCGTCAAATGCAAATCCTCTTGGTGGATGTTAATCGCATTCGTAATCTTGCCACCAAGAACGCCTTTGTTGCTCATGAAACATCTCGACGCACATGGAAAGGGCTGACGCTGATGTGTTCTCAAGATGATCTGCAAGAGGATGGCTTCATTGAGCGCTTCAAGTTTGACTCCACACCTCCTCGCCGGGCTGTGCTCCGACGAACTCCATCACTTGAAGACTCTGAGTTCTCTTCCTCTGCTGCAACCGTGAATGCCAGAGTGATCGAGGATGAAGACGATGCTACTTCTTTGCCGCCTCCTTCAGCACATGTCGACACTGCTCCAAGCTCGTCTGCACCGCCAAACACCATCAACGACCCTGCTGCTTCACCTACTCCTCATGGGAACAAGTAGAGGCTCTATGTCTTCAAACCTTTTTGGTCCTTACTGACAAAAGGGGGAGAAGCATATGAGTTTGATAGTCTTCAAACGGGTCCATATGGGCGGGTGTTTTATATTTTGCTTCATGCTTACAACTCTCGTTTTGAAACATTTGGTTCTTTGAGTTGTAACACTTAAACTTGATGGTCGTCTGCTACCTATTTGCTACCTTGTGTTGCGATGATAAATTCCGCACTTAGATCATTCTGCAGATGTCCATTTTCCATTATGCATGTCATTATCTTCACATAATTTCACATGCATAGTGGATTGTCATCATAAGTTGAAGTGGATCTACACAAGCACAACCTGCCATGTGCATTTGCATTCCAAAAGCAAATTACTTATATGCACATCTTCAGGGGGAGCCCTTGTAACTTATGAAGACAATTCCTTATCCTTTACAATTTCACACATTATATTCCCCGTTGAAAACTTCAACTAGTTTGCAATCAATCACCAAAAAGGGGGAGATTGTAAGTGCATCTAGTGCCACCCCTAGTTGGTTTTGGAGTATTGACGACAAACCTAGTTGAGGGACTAATGTGTTTGTGAGAATTGCAGGATAACACAGGTAGAAGTCCCTCATTGATTCGGTTTTCCCACCAGAGATGACCCCTCAAAATGTATGAAGACATTGATGTCAAAGGTGGTATATGAAGATATTCACATTTAAGACTATGACAAGAGAAGACACCGCATGAAGCCTATGGAGCTCGAAGACTTAGATCTTTCATAGTTATTTTTCTTCTGTGTTGAGTCATAGGAATGACCGTACTGTTAAGTGGGGTCCAAGAGAACCAGTCAGAATGATTGAAGTGATGCTTAAACAAAAACCTATGTCTTCGAGTGAAGACTATGAGAGCAAATCTTGTCCAGAGTCGGACAAGTCAGCTTTGCTTGTAGCCCAAGTAAAGTTGTCGTGTGAGTTTGAAATCTGACCGTTGGAACACATGTCAGTTCCTTAGTGACCCAGGGTCATTTCGGACAAATCAGGTCGGGTTTCCTAGTGGCTATAAATAGCCCACCCCCTACAACCATAAACGGTTGGCTGCTCAGATTCAGAGTACGGCTTTTGTCGTTTGAGAGCAACCCACCTCGAAGCCTTGGAGAGA